>NW_028227259.1:71680216-71817716 GCF_978045245.1 Mus caroli | reverse complement strand
TGAACTATCTTGCTGGTCCTGTGAAGAAACGTTTTAGTTTCACCAGGCTCCTTTTGTCAGTGATTGACTTTTATTTCTTAAGTGACTAAAACCTTACTTAGAATATTTCCCCAAGGCCTGTCTTGTGGTATACAGTCTACCTTTTCTTCTGGTAGTTTCTAGTTTCACATTAAAATCTTTGTTCTGTTTAAAGCTGGTTAGTAAGTAGAGAGATGAATTTTGGTTTAGTTCTTCTACATTTAACACAGCCTTTCATTTTCCCCAGCATTATTTTTGAAGATATTTTTTTCTCTAGAGCATATTATTGGCATCTCTTCAAAAATCACATGGGTACAACTGAGTGGATTTAGATATGCATTTTACACTTTCTTCCACTAAGCTACATCTATATTTTTGTGGCCGTACCACACTGGTTTTTTTATGGCTCTGTGGTATAACTTCAAACATGCTATGGTTATACATACTGAATTATATTTCTTGTCCACGATTATTTTAGCCATCAGGTACAATTTCTTCTATATGAATTTTAAGATATAAAACTTTTAGTATCTTAAAAGTAGGCCTTTGGTTTTTTAATGGTTGAGTTATAATTGGTTTAATTGATTCATAAGAGTTCTTTTTTTTGTATTTATTTGATTACTTTAGCAAATAGTTTTTTATTCTATCTGTATTTGCAAATATTTTTTTCTGCAACTTGCCTTTTGATTGTCTTAATAGCATTTTTCAGAGAGCAGATTTATTAATTGTGATGAAATATAATGTAAAATTTTATACTGGATAGTGCTTTTGGAGTTGTATCTGTGACTGTCAACTCCAAGGTTACCTAATTTTTCTCCATCTTTTAGGAATTTAATTTATTTTATTGTGCATATACATATATGATCTGGATTTAATTGACTTTTTGAAAATTAAGGTTTCAATCTTAATAAAGGTTTTCATAGAAGTGTCCTGTTATCTAATCATCGTGGTTCTTTCTGGTTCATGATTCAAATTCTCACCAGGTCTCTGTTTTTGACAGTGAGAATATTAATGTAGCTGTCGATTTCAACATAGGTCTGAATGTTTAACTACTTCCAATTTCTTTGCTTTTATGAGTAGATAAGTGGCTTCCATGTATATGAAATCACTCACTAGTAGTCATGCTTCCACCATGCTCAATCTAAACGGTTTTTCCACTCAACTGGCAAAAAATATAGAAATGAAATGATTCTAAGGGTATACTCACATACTGGAGCTTAACAGTCATCATCAGAGAGGCTTCATAGGAGCAGATGTAAAGACCTATCACTAAACATTAGAGGTCTGGAAATTGTGCAGAAGAAGAAAGGAAGGATGTAGAAGTTAGTGGGTTGAGGACACCATAAGAACACAACCCACAGAATTAACTAAACAGGGCTCATTGGGGCACACTGAGACTGAAGCAAGAATTAGGAAAGCTGTAGGAGTCTGAGCTAGGTCTGATGCATATATGATATAGCTATGTATCATGTGGTGCTTTGGGGGGGGTTGGGCGTGTGTCTGACTCTTTCCCTTGTACTTGGGACCCTTTTCTCCCTACTGGGTTGCCTTATCAAGCCTTGATATGAGGGTTTGTGCCTAGTCTTAGTGCAACTTGTTATGCTATGTAGTGTTTATATCCCTGGGAGATCTGCACTTCTCTGAAGGGATACAGAGGAGGATGGAAAACTATTGACAAGTTGTTACAAAAATACACATGTGTTTTCTATTTTTTAAAATTATTTTCCTTCTCTATTCTGGTCCTTTTGACAGCACTGTGTTTTTATTCTTCTTGGTCTCTGTCATTGCTAGCTCTTGTTAGCCTCTCCTGCAGTCTCTATCTAACTGCATTCATTGTTTGATGTACACAGTTTCAGGCAGATTATGAAGCTCCAGATCTTTACCCTTCAGGACCAGCCTGAGTCCGTGCATTACAATTTTCAAGGATATTTCAAAAGTATTTTTCAATGTTCCCTTTTACCTTAGCATAAAAAACAGAATTATTTCTCCAGTTTCTAAGTTTTGATCTGACTTACACTGGAAGAAAAAAAGAGGTGAAGGAGCTTCAGTTTTAATGCATCTCTCCTAATAGTTCTGTGCTTTGCTACCATGGTGACAGGCATCAAAGAAACACTAAGAATTAATGATGTTTTCAGTTGACCTGACAAAGCAATGCATTTTGAATCACTGTAACATCTTGATTAAATTATTGCCTTGCAAAGGAATGCTTTTCTGGCATAAGTGAGTAAAGCACATAAAAATTTCTAAGATCAATTTTAATGGATATAACGAATGTAACGTTTGTGTTGACTTACTTTATCAGGTAATTTTAAGTCAAATCACAAAAGGGAAAATTAAACAGCTGTATTAAATATTACAGAATATCTTTTTCTACTTTTTTATTTAGAAAGTTATGCTTTCAATCAGTATGTTATAGGTTCCTGCTCAAAATCTAATCAAAAATTAGATTTTTAAAAAGGATTTTTAATGTTATAATTTATTTTTAGTTTTTAAAATTATCATTATTTTTTTAAAATCCTGACTGCAGTTTCCCTTCCCTCTTAGTCCCTTCCCTGCCACCTTGCTTGTGCCCCTGTCCCCTACTCTCCTTCCATTTCTATTCGGAAAATGGCTGATCTCACATGGATATCAACCAAATATGGTCTATCAAGTTGGAGGAAGAGCGGATACTTCCTCTTGCTTTAATGCTGAACAAGGCAAATGAGGAAAGGGGTCCCAAAAAACTGGCAAAAGAGTCAGATACTGTTCCTTCTCCTACAGTTAGTAGTCCCACAAAAGGACCAAACTGAACAGCTGTAAAATTTATGCTGAGTGCCTAGGCCAGTCCCATGCTAGCTTCCCGGTTGTTGGTTCAGTCTCGGTGGACCCGTAATTACCTAGATGAGTTGATTCTGTGGGTTTTCTGTGGTGTCTTGATCTCTCTGGCCCCTATAATCATCATTCCACCTTTTCTGCAGGATTGCCTGAGCTTAGCCTAATGTTTGGCTATGGGTTTCTGTATCTTCAGCTGTCATTTGTTGGATTAAGCTTCTCTGATGACAATTGGCCTATGCTCCAATCTATACATTTAGCAGAGTATCATTAGGCACAATTTCACTGACATCATCATCGTTATTATTATTATTATTTATTGCCAGTCCTGTTTGGATCTATAATGGTATTAAATTAAAATGAGAGGGTTTTTTATATGTAAAGAAGAATTTAGGCAATCTAAGTAGTTTTCCTATGTTCTTCCCTACTCACTGAAAGTAATACAATTCAATTTTAATGTTATTTGACATATTTCCTTTCTAGTGTACAACTCATGCAATTAATCTTGCTTTCCACTCCGTCTCCCATGGGATGATCTAGTAATACCTTCATCCCATCCCTCATGGAGCTTTCATGGAGTAGTCTTGCCTCAAACTCTGAAGAGGAACAAAATCTTCCACAGAAGACTATATTACATATAAACTTAAAATAATTTCTTACTGTGTTTAGAAGGAATGTAGCTTTGCAACTAGTGCTGTGTGTATTAATTCTTAGTGTTTATGAGGGCTTTCCTTAAAGGATTCCACAGAGAGCTCTCAATTCACCTTTGTTCATGTTGAACAATTGAATCTAAAGGAGTAATATCACTTCCTTTCTCTTCCGGGTGGACCCCTGGCAATCTGAGACTGCATGCTCAATAGTTAATCATCCTCAGTCTCCTGCTAGATTTCAGGCTAGTTGAAAGCATTCATTAGCACAAACGGTGCTGACACTCTCCTTCAGACATTTTTAATTTTTCCCTCAGCACCTTCTCCATTTTTAAAAGAAATGTATGGAAATTTCAGGAGAGACTCCTGTATCAGCAGGGATGTCACTGTGTAAATAAAAACATGCACAGTGGAGAGAAGGCACAGTGAGAGCAGGGCCTTTTCACAAGTAGTTACTCTGTCACTAAGATCAAGAATCCTTAAAGTACATATGGATTTTGTAGTTTTGTAGAGGATTTGCCTGCATATAGAAAAATCTTGGATAATAGACCTTAATTATATTGCATTTATGATTTATATATTTTGCATTTCCCTTTATATGAATAAAATATTAAAATATAAAGGAAAACATTCGGGAACATTGTTGTTAACTCTCATGCATGAAGACGTTAGATCTTGCTACCTGTGTCTCAAGTAAGCAGCATTGACTCAAATATATTCCAGAGAGAAGTAAATTCAGTTTTTAAAATATATAAAATGTATTTCTCATCTGTTCTCCTGATCATTTGCATTTCATGATTAACGTTGAGTTACTTACAATGGTCTTTGGAATTTTAATTAAGTGTAAAGAAAGATAAGGCTGCATATAAATTCACTTCCTACTCTGCATGAATTAAGTTTCAGGTACACAACCCTCCCCCAAAAGAGACAGAGTTAAATAACTAACTAAATAAAATATATTTGCATAAAATGATTAAATTATGCTGAGTGCTTGAGTTTTATGGAACTTTACTACTAGAGAAGGTACTGAGGAAGGCAAAATAACTTGTATAAATTACAGATGCTCACTGAGTTGTGGTAACCATTCCATTCACCTCAACTGATGAATTATCAGTAAGTTTTGCAAATAAATTATTATGGTAAAATTTACTTTAATCATATTGATAAATCATGTAGCTATTATGTCCAATATTATTAAAAAACATAAAAAATCCTTGAGGTTATAGACATGGCTCAGTGCATAAGCATGCTTGTACCAGCTGAGGCCTGGGCTTGCATTCCAGAATGCACGTGAATAGCCAGGTGGGATCACATGCATGTGTATGAATCCATCAATGTGAGGGGTGAAAGAACGGTGCTGGGCATTATGGTTGCCACAGGGATAATGTGCAAAATGAGAGTGGTTCAGTAAAAGTCCTGTCGTGTCCGTGTGCACACACAGAGACCTATGGACATGCATACGTAGGCACACACACACACACACACACACACACACACACACACACATATACACACACACTCACATGCGTGCACAGAGTTAGATCAAGAGAATGATGGAAAGAGTGAGGGAGTTAGGGAGAGAGGGGTGGGAAGGAAATGAAGGAGGGATGAAATCTTGTTATTAGATGTAAGATAAGCCAGGAAGTAGATGGAACCTTCATTAACTGTGGTCAAACAGACACTTGAACTACTATAAACAGGACAGGAAAAGATCTTTGCCAATATTCTGTATATGCTCCTCATTTTTCAGTTTTATTTTGGCTAAAATTAATATTCCTACTTTATTGTTCTTAAGTTTGTTTTCTATTGTAAACTCTAAAATGTCCACCCTTTACGTGTTTACCTCATACATTCTAGGACACTGGATCAGACATCATGCACCTTTATCCCTTCCTGGCTTCTTCCTTCATCTGAGTTGTTTTTCCTGTGCTTTGGGAGATACTTTACAATCTGTCAAATGGATTCTCTGCTCTGTGGACACTTAAAATGTCATTTTTTTCTTATATCTTTGGATGAATAGTCTGGTGCAACATGAAGCTAATCGTAATGTGTTTCACAAAATGGTTTTAATCATCCCATTACTGTTTTGTTTTGTTTTTTTTTAACTGCCCTATTTCCTTGCTTAACATGTTTAAAGTTTGGCTGCTCTGGTTACTGTGCTATATTCTCAGAACACAGTTTGAAGACATAGATATCACTGGAGAACTCAGATTCTATTTGACCTCTTATAAACTATTTAAAAAGTTATTATGTTTCCCTCTGAGTTTTCTTGGTTATTTTTATTTGACTGGAACCCAATATATACAAAAATACATATGTGCATACAAATAGGTTAGAATATCCTCAATTAGTTATGTTTGCTGTACATAGGTTTTTCTCTATGTGTATGACTTGAGTGGTACCCATTGGGAACATAAATTCTTAATTTGTTTGCAGCACAATTTAGCAAGTATTTTTCAGGGTTAATATTTATTTTGTCCTAATGAAGGCTTTCTTATCCATTTTATCACAAAAGCACTGCCCTGCGGCATATTCTAAATCTTCTTTGTTATTTTATCCTTTATACTTTATCTTCACAATTTACCTGAAATTGATTTTTGAGTATGAGGTAAGATAGATGCCGAGTTCCATTTTTATTGAATGTGGGTATTAAACTGTCCTTGAATTATTTTCTGACAGAGACTGATCTTGCCCACTGCATTGAGTATAACTGTGTTTTAAAGTAGTTGTCCATATGTGCACGCATCTGGTAGTAGACTGTCTTGTGATTTTATACCTGTGTCTCTCCTGGTGCTGGTACCACACTGCACACTGTCTTAATGGTTTTATATATATTTTAAATATTGACTTCTCATAGAGCACGTTTTTCTGTTTTGCTTTTCTTTAATAGTGTATATTATCTACTATTGGTTTCTGCAAATACATTATTTTATCAGTTTGGTAAAACACACATGCATACACACAGACACAAGAGTCACATATATAGTCATACAGTCACACACACAGCCACACAGACATACAGATAAACTCACTTAAAGAACTAGAGTGCCAGTTAGGATACCCAAGATATAAGATACAATTTGCTAAACACATGAAACTCAAGAAGAACGAAGACCAAAGTGTGGCCACTTTCCCCTTCTTAGAATTCGGAACAAAACACCCATGGAAGGAGTTACAGAGACAAAATTTGGAGCTGTGACAAAAGGATGGACCATCTAGTGATTGCCATATTCAGGGATCCATCCCATAATCAGCTTCCAAACGCTGATACCATTGCATACACTAGCAAGATTTTGCTGAAAGGACCCAGATATAGTTGTCTCTTGTGAGACTATGCTGGGGCCTAGCAAACACAGAAGTGGATGCTCACAGTCAGCTATTGAATGGATCACAGGGCCCCCAATGGAGGAGCTAGAGAAAGCACCCAAGGAACTAAAGGGAACTGCAACCCTATAGGTGGAACAACAATATGAACTAACCAGTACCCTGGAGCTCTTGTCTCTAGCTGCATATGTATCAAAAGATGGCCTAGTCGGCCATCACTGGAAAGAGAGGCCCATTGGACTTGCAAACTTTATATGCTCCAGTACAGAGGAATGCCAGGGCCAAAAAGGGGGAGTGGGTGGGTAGGGGAGTGGGGGAGTGGGTATGGGGGACTTTTGGGATAGCATTGGAAATGTAAATGAGGAAAATACCTAATTAAAAAAAAAGCACTAGAGGTTTAATCTTGTATTTTTATTTGAATTTTGTTTAATCTCTATAGTGATTTGTGGAAAGTATGTACTTTGAAGTTTTGTATGTTCTAGTCAGTAAATGTGATATATAGCCTAAATTTTGGGGCTTGCTTTAACATCATTCATAGAATGTACTTTCTGTGGAAAAATTTTTCTTTCTTTCTTTCTTTCTTTCTTTCTTTCTTTCTTTCTTTCTTTCTTTCTTCCTTCCTTCCTTCCTTCCTTCCTTCCTTCCTTCCTTCCTTCCTTCCTTCCTTCCTTCCTTTCTTTCTTTCTTTCTTTCTTTCTTTCTTTCTTTCTTTCTTTCTTTCTTTCTTTCTTTCTTTCCTTTTGAGTTCCTACTGTTGAATTGTCTTCCCTGCTCTTGTACTTGCCAAGTTTTTAAAAAACTAAAATTGATTTTAAAAATCTGTGGATCCAACATCCTTGTAAATCTTTCCAGAATTACTTTACATCAGGTTAGTGGGTCTCATTATGCATCTAAACTTGGCAGTGTGCCTATTTTGTTATCACCCTGTGGTAATCTGTGGGGATCACTTGTCAGGATCAGAATCAGAGTCTGGCTAAGTCTTGGAAAGTATATTGTACAATATAGGAGAATTCAATTGCTGGGCTTCTGGGCACACTGCTATGAAAACATGTGAAAATCATAGCATCCCCCCAACACTAAGATTCAAGAACTAAAATTTGGTGGCCGTCTGCCTCTGTGATGAGTAGCTGTACTTCACTCTCATCACGGTTCCTCATCTTCTTTTGAAATATCCACAGCAGTGAGCTTTGAACTGTCTAATCTGGAATCTTGTTTTATTTCTGACTACTTTTAGGTAAAGGAGGACATTTTGGTTTTTGGGTTTCTATTAACAAAAGGCAGCCACTAAAATTTTTCTACCCTGAACATGTGTGTATAGTGTATCTGGGTGGTGGATGGGAGTGGAGATGTCTTTGTAAAGGATTATTTTCAGGATGTGTAGGCTCACTTGTATTGGGTAAGCATTCTGGGAGAGTGCATTTTACACCCTGAAAGGGCTGTACAACCTCATGAACTAGTAGAATCAGTGAAATAATGATCTTCCCACCAAGTAAAATGGTATATACATGAAATTCCAGAGTTTGGGAAACTAAATCAAGATGACTAGCACAGTTCCACAGTAGAATGGACTCTACAGGGAGTGAGTCAATGAGAGCATGTTGCTAATTTAGTATCTGGGTCCTACACATATTTGATATATATTCTCTCTCTCTCTCTCTCTCTCTCTCCATATATATATATATATATATACATATATATATATATACACATATATATGTATGTATACACACATACATATTTGTTTATCTTATCTTATCTTTTCCTTTCTTTAGTAATAAAATAGCAAATTTATGACTGTTTTAATACATTGCTTTGTTAATTTTTAATTTACTTACTTTTTATTATTGACTTTTTGAATTTACCATATTTGTGCTTATGTGCACTGAATATGATCGAAGGTGCAAATGAAGTTTTTAATTTATTTTAGATGCTTTTTATTTTGGGTTTCACACATGAATTTATTATATTTTGATTATATTCTTTACTCACTGTTCCTCCAACTCCTGCCAGTCAAGCTCTTGTGAAATCTCTTTTCCAATTTTGTCTTCTAGTTTTTTAATAGGATATTTTCTTTATTTACATTTCAAATGTTCTCCCCTTTCCAGGTCTCCCCTTCTGAAACCCCCTAGCCCACCCTCCTCCCCCTCCTCTATTTTTAGGCCATTTGTCTAATTAGTGCTGCCAGCACCAGAATGATTGTTGTGACTAATGACTCATAGGAAGTCCTCCAAACATGGTAGTGAGGTTCTCACTTAAAAGCCCATGAAGTCTGGGAGCAGCATTTTGGACACACAAAGGCACATTATAATAAGTTTTGGTTATATATCTTTTGTTTATAAAGTGATAGGTTTTTAAATTTATCACTCCTCTAGTTTCTATTTACCTGTGGAATATGGAGCAGTCATTTCTATCTTCTAATTTCCACCATTTATAAAATTTGGTTTTAACATGTTGGCAAAGGAAAATGATTCAACTTAGTAAGTACATTACAAAGCACTGCCTGTGCCAGGTAAAGTTGAGATATTTACACCTTCTGATTTATTTATTCTTAAAAAAAAATCCTACTGTGCTACAGAAGAATGCATAAAACACAGATGATGCCTTATTATGGGGCATTGAGCAAAGAGGCCGAGACTCAAACCGCTGCATTGGGGTTCTAGAGCCTCTCTGATACACAGTAATTTATTATTATTACAAATAGAGTAGCACAGGAATGTTGAAGAATGATATTTGAATGTCTTTTGTTTCATAAATTCTGTCAATGCTGTCAAACCTTTAACTGCTTCTTCCCTTTATATTAAATACAGAGATAACTATGTTGGGGAGTAACGAAAGAAAGAAAGAAAGAAAGAAAGAAAGAAAGAAAGAAAGAAAGAAAGAAAGAAAGAAAGAAATGAAAGAGTGAGCTTAATACAGTAGGTCAAACGAACAACATAGATACTGTATGCTTAAGAAGTGAGATGAGCTTGTTGATAAAATATACAGATTATACATTAGAAATTCTTTGATCTTGAAGGTTGTACTTCTCCCTGAAACACCCAACTTCAGTAGCTTCTCTATACATAAACAATGAACTCAATGCAAAAAGAGTTACATAAAATTCCATTTACAGTAGCCACAAAAGTAGGCCTAAATATAGACTTGACCAAAGATGTTAGAGATTTTTATATGAAAAGAAAAAAAAGAAAAAGAAAAAGAAAAAAAATCACAGAGGAGAAAACTGAAGAAGACACTAGACAATGATATGATCTCCCACGTTTTTACCCCAGCAGATAAAATATTGTGAAAATGGCTCCGTTACCAAAAGTGACCTGCAAATTCTATACAATACACATTAAAATTCTAATGACATTTTTAGCAGAAGTGTAAAACACTTCTGGGTAGACAAACCATGAAAATACAAAGCTATCCGAGGTACACAACCACACACATAGAGGAAGAGAAGATGGAGAAGAAGGCCACAGTGCCATAGCCATCTTATTGTTGATAAAAGTGCCAAAAATTCTTAGGAAAATGATAACACCTTTAAAACGTCCTTCTGGGTATTCGCAGGTAGAAGAATGAAAAATGACCCATATCTCTCAGCTCATATGAAGATCAGCTTCAAATGGATCAAAGACCTTAGATTCCAAAAACCTGAAAATCCAAGACTATTAGAGGGAAGAAGGTTTTCAAAAAAGGCCAGAATAGGCAATGAGTTTTCTGAAGAGGAACTCAAAAGACAAGGGAAATATTTTAGAAGTGATAGATGGGATTGCATGTAATTAAAAAACAAATGGAACAATCAGAAGAGTGGAGAGAAGGAACCCTGCATGGGAGAAATACTTAACTATTCCTTGAACTTTATCTAGACCATTTAAATAACCAAATTAAGTTTAACAGCCAAAGAGCAAACAACCCAATTTTTAGGGATCCAGTTCTGGCGTGAATAATTTTCCACTGTGGAAATCAAGATGAAGTCTTTCCACAAATTAAAAAACAAATCATTAGCTGAGAAGATATATCTCGAGTAAATAAACACAAATGCCCAGTAACCATATGGAAAAATTTTTACCCATTAGGAAAATTCAAAATAGGAACACAATGAGAGCCCATCATATTTCTGAAAGAATAACTATCATAAAAACAAACAACAGAAAATACATCAAATGGCGATGAGAATTGGTATGAAGGATCCCATCAGCACATGGCTGGTAGGAGAATTAGACAAGCCACTATGGAGATAAGGATAAAGTATAATTGTGTCTGCCCAGGTAGATCACTTATATGTATACCCCAAAGAATCAAAGTTAGCTCATTATCTACATTCCAGCACTTGTATGTGTAATTTTGCCATATGTAATATATAGCCTTTATATAGCTAATATAAATTAACTTTTATTGAAATGCTTTCTATGCTGCTAATTAGACAGGGACCCTAATTAACATTTAAAGAAATGTTTATTCTCAGATTGTTGGAAGAGTCATGTCACTTTAAGAGGGATGTATCTTGACCTTGATAAATCCTACCTCTTTGTTTGGGAGAAATTCCAACAGTTTCTCCTTTTATATTAGAACCTTTGATAGCATTCAAGGTTCTCATAAGGAATACTGATGCCAGCATTTCTGTCTCCTCATGGTATTTTGCATACCTCTATGAGTACAAAAAAGGAAATGAAAGAAATTAGAATTTCTAATAAAGGAGTATTTGTATGTTCATGAATCTTACCATGTCAGATATAATTTTCATTAACTTTCATGTTTTCTTCTATTTTGATGACAGCAAATGACAATTTATTTTAAAGGAAAGATATATATTCTGAACTTAAATAGATTCCTTTATGTCTCTCCTTCTTATTCCCTTGAGTTAGGGTCTTCCACTGCACCTAGAGATTAACTATTTTGCTCACTAACCATCAAGCCCATAGACCTCCAGTTTCAAATCCCACCTTTTCTCTCCTCCACCCCATGCTGTTATAGGCATGCCTGTCTCCTGGCATTTTTGAGTGGTTCTTTTTGTTTTTTTGTTTTTGTTTTGGTATTTTGGTGCCCAAATCCAGGCCCCCATTCTCTTTCCTAGTGAGCCATCTCTCTTTTCCAGGACATAGACATTTAATGTAATTGTTTGTTGCCGAGATTGTTCTAAAACAAGTAAATTAAACTTAAAGCCCTCATTAGTCCCATGCTGACTGTCCCTGTTTTGGTGGATTGATAATAATGAAGGAGAAGTCAATGCTAGATCATGGCAAAGGCCCCACACACTGCCTACGCAACAATCTGACCCTCACAGCTGCAGCCCTATATTTATTGTTCCCAACTTCTTTCTTATTTTTAACACTACTTTCTTATTTCCTAACACTACTGTGCTTAAGTTAACTTGTTCAAGGGTGGAGAGGAGTTATAGTATAACAGAGGCTGAGACAAAGATTAATTTAAGCATTAAGTCCTTTTGTCTTTTTGGTTTAAAGGGATTTGAATTCTTAAATTTTGTCTTCCTTTGAAATTAATACCTTTAGAATCCAGTTGAATATATGCCACATTTCCAAGGAAGATATTCTACAAATTTATTATATTAGTATATAATTTATTACCATGCAAGTTTTTAAAAATATTGTTTGAAACAAGAATTAATTGAATTTTATGGCAATTTTACACTATTGGATCAATGATTATTTTCTCCCATGACTTAAGCATAGCATCAAAAATTATACAAGGATCAAATATCTCAAATAAAAATGGAATATGAGGTGTAAGGATTATAGTAAAGTATTCCTTTCATTTCATACTACCTCCAGGGCACTTGGCAGGAGGTAGGGGAAATGGAGATGAAAGACTCTTTTCAATAAACTTACAGATAGATTTATTTATATTATAGTGACCAGTTTGCAGTGCTTGGTCTTTCTTTGTATTTTTATTTTTTATAAAACAAGAAAGGAAAAAATAGATCTCACAGCAGCCATCCTCAATTGAAAGCCTTTAGAATTATTAGAACCTTACTCAATTTTTGGCAAACTGGATAAAAGAATAAAGTTGAGAATGAAGAAGTAAAGTAAAAAATCAAAAACGCCAGTTGAAAGCATATACTATAGGCTGTAATCAAATTCTGAAAATTAAAACTGTAAATTATAGAGTAAAGTAGAAAGATGTTTACTATTTAAGCATGAGCTGTGAAATGGTGTTATTCAAAGTTATGATACTGAATGGATATTTAAGATTGAGAATGAGCACACCAGTATGTCTGCAATCATATTCTGCTTAAACACTGATTACAAATGGCTGATTTGATAATACTTTCAAATGTACTGATTATTTTCTATAGGTTAATTCATTTTCTTAAATGATTATCCTCACCTTTTCAATAACTTTGTTCATTTATAAATGTCTACACTGTACCATGGGGAATGTAAAATTGGACTGGTCAAATTAATAGTTGGAGACAGATACTGTAAATGGAAATATATGGTAATCTATATTTCTCAATCGACCATCCTCATTCCTTCATATGGAGACCAAATTATTTTTAATGAGATATTCATCAATAATTTATTTTATTTATCTAAATACTTCTCTTACACAAAAGCAATAATCTGACAAGATTTTCTCTCTTATGCATGTAAACTTTGACATAATATGCTTAATTTCTTAATGGAAACAATATTGCAAATATTTATAGGAATGTAAGCACATTAAAATTACCTATAATACCAAGAAGGTATGTATTGATTGTTTGTAAAGTTATATTGATTATGTTAGTAATTTTAAGATCAGAATCCACCCCACCCGGGGATCCATCCCATAATCAGCCACCAAACCCAGACACTATTGCATATGCCAGCAAGATTTTGCTGAAGGGACCCTGTAATAGCTGTCTCATATGAGGCTATGCTAGGGCCTGGCAAATACATAAGTGGATGCTCACAGTCAGCTATTGGATGAATCACAGGGCCCCCAATGGAGAAGCTAGAGAAAGTACCCAAGGAGCTGAAGGGGTCTGCAACCCTATAGGTGGAACAACAATATGAACTAACCAGTACCCCCAGAGCTCATGTTTCTAGCTGCATATGTAGCAGTAGATGGCCTAGTTGGCCATCACTGGGAAGAGAGGCCCCTTGGTATTGAAAACTTTATATGCCCCAGTACAGGGGAATGCAAGGGCCAAGAAGCAGGAGTGGGTACATAGGGGAGCAGGGCGGGAGAAGTGTATAGGGAACTTTTGGGATAGCATTTGAAATGTATTTAAAAAAATATCTAATAAAAATCTCTGTACTCTTAAAAAAAAAAAGAGTAGGCATAAGGCCACACACTGACACATAGAGGAGAGTCCTAATTTCATTCTATCCATTTTTCTGAGGTCGGCCTGCTTGCTGCACAGCTTAGAACACTATTTCTAATGACTCTGTGATTAGGAGGAGATAAATCAAATTTTCTGCTCTGTGTTCTAAGAAGCAGCAGGAACAAAAGCAGTGAACTACAATATCAGTACACAGAAGGCTGAAGCAGAGGGGCTGTGAGGTTCAGGATTGCCTTAGCTAGAAATTAAGATCCTATCTCATAACATGAGAACAACAAAATTGAGAATAAAAGCAATGATCTGGGATAAAAATTAGATCATTCAATAATTATTATCATCAAAATTTTAAATAAGTTTTGAAACAATGGCTCATTGAATAACATGGGGAACCTGGAAGCAGCATCATTGCATATTGATCCATTATTTTCAATTAGATCCAATGTCCCTCGGGTATCAATAAAATGTTATGAAATTCAGTGCTGGGGTCACTAAAGCTGTCCTCCTCTTAATTCTTAAGTTGTTTCTCATTTCCATATAATATCAAATTTTCAATAACACCTCCCAGCTATTAATTCCATTTGTCAGTAACAGATATTTCCTGCACTAGGTTTATTATTTGCAAGGGCTTTTCCAAATGTTCTTAGAAAGTGTGAATTTTAGAAAGTCTCAATATAATACAGAAAGGTATTATAAGCAGAGTGCATTGAAAGACATCCAATCATAGTATTTACAAGCATCTAAAAACATAATTCCTTTTTTATTTTTAGTTATATCATTCCTAGAAAATAAAAACCTACATAAAGTTATATAAGGCCTATGTGTGATTTATGTGGATTAGGTAGAAACACTTTACAAAATAGTTAGTGGAACTGTGGTAGGTTATGAAATAATAAAACCAAGCTCAATGAGTATCTTGATGTTGATGCTGTATGATGGAAGGTCATACAACTAGTTATGTGTAAGTACTTAATCAAGTGTAAACAGTTACTTTTATGAATGGAAACATATATTCAAATATAAAGAATGAGAAAACTAGAGTAGTTAGCTATGGTGGCTCACATCCCTAATCTTAGGCCTTAAAAAGGTGAGATGGAAGGATTTGCTGTGAGTTTGAGGTCAGTTGTAATTGCAGCACAAGGTCCTGTTTCAAAAATTAATATAAGGAAGCCAGAATAACTCTACAATTACCAAAGAATGTAGGACGATCCTAATCATTTATTGCTTGTAGCTTTTTATGTACTGGTGATATTTCCCTATCCATATTGGCAGGAAAACTGGTGTCATTGTTCAGGTCAAGTTTAATTGAGATTTCATAGCTGTAGCTGCCCCATCATATATAGAAGATACACTCTTGTAGCAGATGCCTAGATCCTCTGGGTCATACAGTCTTTCATTGTCTCATTTTATGGTGTTCCTTAGGTACAGTGGTGTGTTGCAGCTGCATTTAAATGGAAATAGTCAGATCTCCATCTTGTGTCTCACATTTACATTAATTGTGGCATTTTGTAATGGTATCTGCTGATGCTACAGGGAGATAAGAAGCATAATGCTGTGGAGAGATAGAAATCAATGGAGAGATGCATAACTGGTCAAAGTTCTGGGCAGTGAGACTCAGACTCCATCCCTAAATGGAATATCTGGGAAGAAGAGGCAGACAAGTGTGTAAGCTGGACAGTGGGAAGATACACTGTGACTGCTGTCTCCTGGACCTGGCATAACTATCACTATCAAACCTGATGGCCCTTGTGGTTACTTTCATAAAGCCTAAAGAAGAACAAACCCACTAGAATCCCAAAAATAGATGGGGTAGATGATCTTCTGGGCCTCGCCCATAAACAAAAAGCTATTAACAGTGAACAGCTTCTGGGGAGGAAGGATAATCATTCTTTATTGATGATGTGGCTATTGGTTAGTTTCCCATGCTTCAGATGGTCCCACACCCATGCATATATAAGCAACCATAACAGGATGTACTGGGTTACTAAAGAAATTATGAAACTTAAGAGAGTGATACGTTGGGAGAAATGTACAAGAAATTGGATGGGAGAAAATTTTAGCTTTATTGTATTTGAAAACTTTAAGAAGAATGAGAATCTGTCTTAAAAATTGTAGTACACTTATTTATTTATTTATTTATTTATTTATTTATTTATTTATTTATTTATTTATTTATTCTTTCATTCATTCATTTCTTTTTTATTACTTTTATTTTTTATGGTCCAGTAAAAAAAAAAAAAAAAGGTTCCCTCCAAGTCCACTGTCCAATAGTTTCTCATTCTATTCCTCCGCCCCTCTGTCTCCAAGAGAATGTCACACCCCACCTACCTGCCAGGCCTCTCTACTACCTGGGGCCTCAAGTCTATCTAGAGTTAGGTGCAACTTCTCTCACTGAAACAAGGCTGCAAGTTGTCAGGGGTCCTGGTTAGTTGAGATTGCTAGTCTTCCTATGAGGTCTTCCTCCTCTTCAGCTTCTTTTAGCCTTTCCCTAATTCAACCACAGGGATTCTGAACTTCAGTCCATTTGTTGGGTGTAAGTATCTGTGTCTGTCTCAAGCAGCTGCTAGTTGGGCCTCTCTGAGGAGAGCCATGCTAGGCTCCTGTCTGTAAGCACACTGTAGCATCAGTAATAGTGTCAGGCCTTGGAGCCTCCCTTTGAGATGGGTCCCAAATTGGGCCTGTCACTGGACCTTCAGTCTCTTCTCCATTTATGTCCCTGCAGTTCTTTTAGACAGGAAAAATTCTGTGTCAGAATTTTTAACTATGGAATGGCAACTCCATCCCTCCAGTTGATTCCCTTTGTTTCTACTGGAGGTAGACTCTACAACTTCCCTCTCCACACTGTTGGGCATTTCTTCTAAGGTCCCTCCCTTTTGAGTCCTGAATGTCTCTCACCTCCCAGGTTTCTGGCACTTTCTAGAGGGGACCCCTCCCAACTCCCTCTCCTCTAGGTTGGATATTTTCATTCATTCTCCTAGTCCTCAGAGCTTCTCTCTTGTCTCTGCCCCACTCCCATACCTGATCATGTTCCCCCTTTTCCCTTCCCCCTCCCTTCTCCCATCCAGGTACCTCCCTCCCACTGCCTCCTGTGATTGTTTTGTTCTTCCTCCCAAGTGTGATGGAAGCTTCCTCACTTGGGCCCTTCTGCTTGTTAATCTTCTTGAGTTCTATAGATTGTATTCTAAGTATTCTGTACATTTTTGGCTAATATCCACATATTAGTTAATACATACCATGCATGTCCTTTTGAGTCTACATTACCTCACTCAAAATGATATTTCATAGTTCCATCCATTTGCCTGCAAAACTCATGATGTCCTCATTCTTAGTAACTGAATAGTACTCCATTGTGTAAACAATATTTTCTGTATCGTTCTTCCATTTTGGGACATTTGGGTTGTTTCCAGCTTCTGGCTATCACAGATAAGGCCACTATGAACATAGGAGAGCATGTGCCCCTGTTAGGTATGGGGGGACATCTTTTGGGTATATGCCCAAGTGTGGAATAGCTGAGTCTTCAGGTAGATCTATATCCAATTTTCTGAGGAAACTCCAGACTGATTTCCAGAGTGGTTATATCAGTTTGCAATCTAACCAGCAATAGAGGAGTGTTCCTCTTTCTCTATATCCTTGCCAACATGTGCTGTCACCTGATTTTTTTGATCTTAGCCATTCTGATTGGTGTAAGGTGGAATCTCAGGGTTGTTTTGATTTCCATTTCCCTGATCACTAAGGACTTTGAACATTTCTTTAAGTGAGTCTCAGCCATTTGAGATTCCTCAGTTGTGAAATCTTGGTTTAGTTCTATACCCCATTTTTTGATTGGGTTGTTTTTTTTTTTTTTTTTTTTTTTTTTGGTGATTAATTTCTTAAGTTCTTTATATATTTTGGATATTAGCCCTCTATTGGATGTGGGGTTAGTGGAGAATTTTTCCCCAATTTGTAGGGTGCCGATTTGTCTTATCGACAATGTCCTTTGCCTTACAGAAGCTTTCTAGTTTCATCAGGTCCCATTTATCAATTCTTGACCTTAGAGCATGAGCCATTGGAGTTCTGTTTAGGAAATTTCTCCCTGTACCAATGAGTGCACTTTTTCTTCTATTAGTTTCAGTATATCTTGTTTTATGTTGAGGTCCTTGATCCATTTAGACTTCAGCTTTGTACAAGGTGACAAATATGGGTCTATTTTCATTCTTCTACATACAGACAGCCAGTTAGACCAGCACCATTTTAAGATGCTTTCCTTTTTCCATTGTATGTATTTTAGATTCTTTGTCAAAAATCAATATTCCATAAATGTGAGGGTTTACTTCTGGTTCTTCAATTCTATTTTACTGACAGTTCTCTCCATTGCTGTACCAATACCATTCAGTTTAGTTCAAGAAGAGAACACATGTGAGCTAACTACTATTTACACATTTTGATTATCTCCTAGAGGTACAGATATATGATAGGTAGACAGGTAAAAGATAGATGATTAAATAGATAGAATAACTTCATGTATCTAATATGTTGTTAAAGTTTTCAATTTATTTTATATATTACAAGTAGGTTTAAAAAATCCCACAATTAGCAAAATCTTATGCCTTTCTAATCTGTTAACTAGTATCTCTCCTATACCTCTCATAACTAAACATAATTTTAAAGTAATATGATTTTCTCCTTCTCTGTTAAACAGTTATACCTAATGCTAGTCTTTGCTCTACATGGTATTTGTACAAGTGTACGCATTGGGAAAATCCAGTTATGCTTTGGGGAGCTTTGATAATGTGTTTTTCTTTTTTTTAAAATATATTTTTTATTACATATTTTCCTCAATTACATTTCCAATGCTATCCCAAAATATTGCTTGGTTATACTAGCAATGCTTTATGGATATTTACATTATTCAAATAATAACAAAAATGTTATTTATGGAATTCTCCTCATCATTCCAAGAAGAAATAATGAATGGTATGTCAATTATGAAATTGACAAATAAAGGCAGCAGCAGAGGCCTGCATCGTGGTAGCTGCAGATATCATTTATTTATGCAGTCTAAAAGGATTGTCCTGGCAGCCTATACCTATTGTAGGTACTGAAGACAGGAGGCTCTCCTTTACCTTCTCACTGGAGTATTCTAAGAAAGAAGACAACACAAAAACAGAAAACCTCACAATATCAAGAACAGTATGTAACTTATTCTGCTCATTCAACATAAATGGGAACAATAACAAGAAAAAAATAAATGTGGAGCTATTTTTTTTTCTTAGAAAATCTCTGTTTGAATAGGGGTCAAAGTAAAATTGAGATATTGAGCAAATCTGAATTTTAATCAGAGGAAACCATCATTTAGTGGAGATCTCTCTCTCTCTCTCTCTCTCTTTTTCAAGAAGATCTTTCTTTGAATAGGGATCAAAGTAGAAGTGAGATATGGAACAAATCTGAATTTATAATCAGAGGAAACCAGCATTTCGTTTAATGGAAACTATATCCATGTTTCTAAGTGGTTGAAATGGAAGTTGGATAGGAGTAAACATTTTAGGCTGGAAATGAAGACAAGAGAAGTTATTGACAGTTAACCCTAGTCTCAATTATGACAATAAATCAATTTTTGTTAAATAAATAATTTAAATTATGTCCCAGTCTTCCAGATTAATGATGATGGCATTTTATACCAGTAACATAGAAAAGTGATTATCAAAAACTGACGTAATTACCTTTTGTGGAAGTATCATACATTGACTAAGTATTCTTATGTCCCCACTCAGTAATCTGATAGACTTGTTAGCTTATACATCCATGGATAATGTTATGCACAGCATTTTCTATGACAGATGTTGTACTGAAAACTCTATTAATTATACCTACATATCAATCAGTGAGTATAATGACTTTCACTTTAGAATTTGCTTGTTCTGAGAGGGAAACTTAGGCTAGGCAGAGAGATCAGTGATTGAGAGCACATACTCCTCTTACAAAGGACCATATTTCAGTTCCTGAGAGACTCATAACCACATGTAACTCTGAGAATCCAACAACCTCTTCTGCTTCCACGGGTGCTTGCACTCATGTGCATTTAAACACACACACACACACACACACACACACACACACACACACACACACACACACACTAAAAACATTTTCCTAAAAAGAATACAGCAAAGTAAATGTGTACAGTAGCAGACAGGATACATATAGTTAATAAATATCTCCCTAGCATGTTTTACTTTTAGTTTTAGATGAACATTTGTAGGAGCTGTTCTGAAAAGGGATATAATGTAGGATGTCACATGTAAAGTGGATTTTTCATTGATGAGAATGTATTGGGAAATCCTCATGTAACAGATAAGTGTGAAAGATAACAGAGAGATCTAATAGGCATGAAACAATAAGATACATTCCAGACATAGAAAGTTATCTGGTTGGATGCATGCAGAGAAGAACAAACAAGGAAAGAAAATTAGTATACATTAAGTAGTATACATAATAAAAGTTCCTTTTGATCCCAAAGCATTGTCTCTGGTAATACATGCAGAATATATGTAGGTATTGTAATTATGTTCTTGGGGAGTTTAAGCTGAGAAATAGTATATATACTTAACAAAGGTCAGAAGATAACAGCAGCTCAAAGCATGCCTTTCCCTTACTCTGAGCTGTTATTTCTATTGTGTCTTGGATAAACCAGAAGGAAACATTAAGTCAAGGTTTTGGTGGGAAAGAGATAATAGCTTTAAATTTCATGTTTGCTTAATAAACAATAAGGTGTTAATATACAATAGTACTAAATAGTTGTGAGCTTTTATACCCGAAGGAGTATATTCATTGTTGTGCTTTGGCTGATTAATTAGGTAACTGGGTCTTAAGCAGACTGATATGGAGAAATGAGATTTCAAATGGGACATTCAAAAAAAATAACAAAAGAAAAAACAAAAGGGATTTTCTAGTCAGTTAAAAATTACACAGTATGATTTGTCAAACTATTGTTCTTTTCAAGATCCACGCTACCTCTTAGTGTCAGGATTCCCTTCTACCAGTTGACAGAGTTCCAGGGATGCTGAGGTTGGTTTGTTTGTTTTTTGTTTGTTTTGTTTGTTATTTCCCCACAAATGGAACAATTTTCTTGTACTGAATATTTATTCCTTTCTTTCAAACATCCCACTGGATTAGACAAGGCATTGTCAGATATCCATGGTGGTCTCTCTTGCTTCCTGCTGAAATCCTGTTTCCTCATCCTTCCTTCCACTTTAGAGAATTTTCAAATCTTATCATTATGAAGGATTTCTCTATCCTATCTTCTCCACCGAATTTCAGCACTATTCCCTATAAACACCATCCTATCTCCATTTCTATAAGAGTTGTTCCAGGATCATGGAATTGTGAAAATCGCATTGAGAAGACATCCTGTGGTTGTTACAAGATTTCAAGGAGTATTGGAAAAGAGAAAAGAGACAGACTTTAACATTGCTTGATTTTTCCTATTCTCATCTAGTAACACAAATTTTAATGTGTCACTTTGAGAACTTATATTAAAATTTACATTTGGAAACAAAAGAAAAGTAAAGCCAAATCAGAAACAAGGATGGCTCAAGGGTAGAAAGAGGATTGTGCCAATAGAGGGAAGAGTTTCTGCAAGGAGGTGAACTCAGCATTATAGGCTATGAGGTTTTGGTACTATATCAAAGTGGGTAAGCCCAGCAGGGAAGCTGGGGTTCTTGTACTCTTTGTGTTTGTTTGGCTTCTGAAATGTCATTTTGTCCTTAAATATGATCACCAATGTCTGTAAGCACCATGTACCAAGAGGAGTCATTAGTCTCCAAGATGGATGGGTTAATAGCTTAATAATATCAAATATTATAAAGAAATACTATTTCCCTCTGATGTAATAGATGCAGCTTTCTTTTTAAAAGAATTTTCATTATTTCTGGTTTGAAAATGGCATATATATCACAAATTACACTCCTTAAGACACACAGCTACTCATCATTAGGATAAACATAATCTTTCACAAAAATAAAAGTAAAGACATACACATAGACATACTTGCTGATCTATCTTTTGGATTCTGATTAGTTTCTGATCATTTTCTAGCAAACTTGCTGTCAATCTTCTTCCTTAGTTAAGACCATCAGAGTCTACATAATATTTTGTTGGCGTATACTTACATTTTGTAGAGCTAACTGGTAGTTTCAGATTGATGCTACATGTACTGCCTGCACTCTTGTAGTTATTGAATGCTGCATTAAGTGTGAAGTATAAAAGCATGCATTTGAAAAAGGTCTTACTTGTTTTATATTTAGCCCAATTAGTAGTGTTATTTTCTTTAGTGGTTTTCACAGTTGACCCACAGTACACCATGCAAAGTTCTGCTTTCTTTCTCTTCTGTAGAGCAATTACTTTAATTATAGTCTTAACACAGTCCTATGCTGTTTGAAATTGGACACACTCATTAGAAGAGAATAGTGCATTTCCAAGCAAAATTGGGCTATAATTCATTTACCTGCTGTGTGTATTCAGAGAACAGTTCTCCAACTGGGATATTAATATTAGTATTTATCAGGAAGATAACTTGCTGGGTTATGTCAAGTAAAAGGCCAAGATTATGCCCTACAGGGATAATAATGACATTTTAATTTAAAAGTATTGATCTAATTATTTGCTTAATGGTATCAGGAGAAACATGTGGCTGCTTGCATTGATGTTAGTATGATTGTAGTTTTTTGTAAAATATGAAATTACATGTTAAACTCATTTAAAAATATTATAGCATAAAAGTTTGATTTTTTTTTAAATGGCATAAAAGTTTTATGTGGCAAAAGCCACCTTCCTTGTTCATTGCTGGCAGAGAAATAGTGTGAAGTATGTAAGTTTAGTTGACAAGGCACAGGAACAAAGAACTAAAGTATATGGAACTGATATGAGAAATCAGAGGTTACATTGTGTATTAAACACTAAGAATCTGGGTTGGAAGGTCCCTAGGGAGACAAGCCATCTGTTCTGGGTGCTTTTTCATCCCAATATTCTTGTTCCTAACCAAAATGGAGCCACTTGTCATCTTTTCTTTTGTGTTTAGCCATTGTTGATTCTTAAATATTGGTTTGTACGGTCTGTGGTGCAAAACTCATGTTCACAAGATAATGGTCGATAATGGTTTTTAATGGCTACATTAAAAACAAAATCTCAGATTCTGAGTAGATAGTAGCTAAGCCAACCCAGTCTTTTCCTGTTGCCTGTTGTCTTCTCCTTTTGCCCGTTTTAACACTAACAAGGGCTTGTATTTGTAGCAGGGGAAAGGTGACATTGATATATGTACATATTTCAGATTTGAGTCAGTTTCACTCTTTCTCTGAATCCTGAATGTGACCACTACGAATAATCCTTTGGTTGCTTTTCATTAATTCAACCACGTTTGCTAGTTGTCATGGCCAATAAATTACTGGGAGGAGCAGGTAAAGTCAATTAGTTGCTAAGATCCCCTTTTAAAGACTCTATTACTGGTTGAAATAGTCATTTAGTTTATATTAAACAAGACACTATGTTTGAATATAAACAATGTAAAATATGAATTATAGAGATACAAATACCCCACTTCTTATAATCTGGTATTATATCTCTCCAATAAATATCTTTATTGGAGATATTATATCTTTGAAATAAAGATTAGATCCTAAGGTCATAACCACCAACAAGCAAACAAAACAGAGTGATCTTCAAATCATAAGGTAGGTTTGTCGAGTATTAGAGGTATAATAATGTTTATGCAATCTAAGTAAATCTAGCAATAGAATTCTTAAGCAGCTCATACTGAGATTTGATTCTAGTTGTCTAGTCAACTGCTAACCTAGCTAAAGTTCATACCATTTTTAAAATAAGGTGCCAAATTGTTGAAATTAAATCATATGGATCATGGATTTTTGTAAATGTTTTTCAGCTTATAGAGACTTAAAATCTTCAAATAGATGAGCAGGTTTAGCTTGTTATAATATTTCATACTGTTTGCATCTCCCATCTATAGCCCTTAAATTTATTCTTTATATCTGTCTTTTGCTGGTTCCATTATTTGTTTTAGACAGGATCTTTCTATGTTGCACTGGCTGTCTTGAGACTCATGAAAAACACAGAGGCCAAGCTGGACACTACCTGGTGACCATCCTGTATCTTAGCCTTGTTTAATTCCTGTTAACCTTGTGATATAATTATTGCAAGGCTATATTCTCATCTAATCTACATAATATTTAAACCACTTTTACATTATGTAATATAGTATTTTTTCCTAGTATGAGCTTTATAGAGAACCCACGATGCAAGAAGAGTCACATGTAGATTTCAAACAAACAAACAAACAAACAAACAAACAAACAAACAGGAAAACACCAGAATCTTGACTAGAAGAGAATATGCTTCTGTTTTAAGCATGAAGAAAAATTGTACCCCTGATAAGCATGTATACTAAATAGAGATACTTGCTGATACTTTACAGTAATGCTTTTTGTAAATCATTAATCGATACTGGTTCTGCACAGTACTTAACAATCTGAATATTAATGACATATACACATACTCATTTTGGTGACTAAGACCTGTGGCATATTGTTGTTTTAGTAATTCAGGCTACTTGATTACATCTTCATAACTTGTCATTTGTCACAGTAGTTCTGTGTCACCTTTTGTTTTGTTTGTTTTTGTTTTATTGGCTGGCCAGATTTAAAGGCATTTTCTTGGGATCATTGTATTCCAGTCTGCTAAAAGCACATATTCAGGAACATTTCAAACTTTCCTTATAATATTGGAACATATATGGTATGCTATTTTGTACTTATTTTCTTGAAAATGGTTTATGGCATTTGGGGGCTTGGGGTAGATTAAATATAGTTCGCACAATAAATTAAGTCAAATACTACCCTATATTTTATTTAGTACTTTACAAAATATCTGTATAAGTACTAGATTGCCAGAAGTAAGTAAAAATAAGTCCCAGAATTGGTAAATATGTGACAGTCTATGTTGCTCAAAATACTGAGTCTTGAGGGTTCAAAAATAGCATGCCCTGAGGTACAAGAAAGATGGTAGCATGGTGTCTTGGGAGTTATAAAAAAGCACAAAAATCAGAGTGAAGAGACTAATGTGAGCTGAAATAGAAGCTCAAGGACATGCAGGAGGAGAGGGTGTTGGCTACTTCCTACCCCATTGTTCAAAGAAATGTATGTTGTCCAAAGAAAGAAAAGTTCATACTAGCACTTCTAAATTTGTCCAAAGAGTTTCATTCTTTAACACATATATGGAAATTCCTTACTAAAAACATTCTATTTTGGAGGACTAGAGAGTTAGCTCAATAGAGAAAATTCTTGCTATTCCAGCATGAGTTCAGAATCCCAGAACCCACCACATAAAATGAAAATCCTGGCAGAGCATGCCTCTAATCCCAGCACTGGAAGATAGTACACCAAGAGCAGAAACTCTGCAGTTCAGTGGCCATTTAACCTCATCAATAAATGACTTCTATATTCTATGAAAAATCTTGTCTCAAAAAAAGTTAGAAAATACCCAGATTCAACTTCTGGCCTTCATATGTGCACGTATGGGTGTGTATACACACACACACACACACACACACACACCAAACTACACATACGAATATACTCACAACTACACATATATATAAAAATAAAATAAAAAATTAGTCAGTGGACATTAATTCCAGCTATTCAAGATGCTGAGTAAGTAGGATTATAAATTCTAGTCCAGACAGGGTTAAATAATGAATGAAAGGTAGACCTGGGGAATTTAGTAAGACCCTGTCATGGTAAGGTGACAGGAGAAAGGATAGTAAGGCATCTACTGCCTTAGAGATGCTGACCAAGAAAGAGAAAATCCTAGGTTTACTATCCAGAATCCATAAAATTACACACACACACACACACACACACACACACATATACACACATACACACTGTAGATCCATTCTGAGTCAGGTTTTGGTCATTGTGTGGGAATATCATAGACCAGTGATTGCACATGATTTTGAGTCTGGTTTGGAGACTGCTTTGACTTTGCAACCAATAAAAAGAGAAGAGGGGAGACCGTGCATAGAAGATGCATCAGAACTAAAGCAAATATATTTTTGTGTAACTCAATGTTCTCTTGTGACTCCAGTGGAGAAAAAAGAAAGAGAAAAAGAACAACAACAACAACAAAAACAAAAACCCAAAGAACTAATTCATCTCAATAACTGACACAGAAGTGTGCCAAACAAAATGCAAATTTGAGGTGCAGTGGCCAGATAATTCTCATAGCAACATTGATTTAAGTGACCATAATTATGTTAGTGTTGGTATTAACATATTAATTAGTTCATAGTAAAATATGTTTGGTAAGTTTTAGGTTTTGCTGTGTAGTATTTAAGTCCCTAAATGATAAATGATGCTAAACCTAATTTCATATAGAAGAGTGTAGACTTCACTTATTTTATAAATATTAAAATTTATATCACTTGCATGTGCTGTTTAATGGATTCATGTAATATACACCTGTATAGGTTAGTTTTAGCTGCAACTTGGCATAACCTAGAATTGCATAGGAAGAGAGCCTTAGTAAGGAGTTATGTAATTGAGGGTGGCCTAGGAACCACCCTGTGGTAGTTTTGTGGATAGGTTGTTTTGGAAGAGTGAACTAAAATAGAGACTGGATCAGTTTCCTACCAATGGAGTGAATCCAGAGTTTCCTGATTCTTCACATCCTTTCACATATTTGGTGTTGCCTGTCCTTTGTATGGGTGAGGGTGGTGGATTTGGATCCATGCAAATTGAATGTTCCTAAGTTCGAAATTTAAAATATGGTAGCCTAAATTGCAACCAGCTTTCAAAATCAAATTGCTGCATGAATACAGTTTTCGCCTCTTACCTTTCATGAGAAATTATAGGACAGTTCTTTAATTGGATCATTTCTTGGTAATGTTCTCATGTATTAATGTTAATGGTTGAAGTGTTTTGTGATAAACTTTTTAAACCTCATATGATAGTACAGTTTAGCAAGTTTATAGGGTATAATTTTTATCTGTTATAAGAGAGTATTTGGACTATCAATCCTACAAAATATGAATATAGGCAAATAATGCAAAATGATCTTGCTAATACTTTAATTGGACATACAAGATAGATATCGTAATATTACAACAGAGTCATTGCCTAGGATTAGAGTTTGAGTTTCATCTCTAACTTATATCATCTGTGAGATATTGGGAAATTTATCTTTCTAAGTATTACTTAGTTTGTAAACTGTAAGATATGGATAAAAATAAAGTCTACTAAATGTGCTTCCTGAGAACAAAAGAATCATTCTAGATTATTTTAAATCCCAATTTACATTTCTTTTAATGAGTGTTATTCATTATAAGCTACCTTTTTATGGGTGCTTCAGTTTCAAAACTTAGTAGGTCATTAACATGAATGCTTCCTACCCACTTGGTTTTCTAAGACATATTAGACAAAATATGAGAATTTTTGATTATCATTTTTACTAAATATTGTTATGTTTAATGGTGAACATAGAAACTGCTATAAATTTAGTGAATATAAGCTAGTCATGATGTTATCAGCCTGTAATTACAGCACACTGAATGTGGGGGCAAGAATATCTATATGAGCTAGAAACCAAATTGGGATACAGAAATTTGATGTTAGGTTGGACTACACAGTTCTCCAATATAATAAATAAATCATAAATACAAATGCATTTGAAGCCACTTGTCATATGTTCACTAAGAACCTCAGATGTGACATCTAGGTGTACTTCTAGGTGTATGTAGGGCTATACTTCTTGGCTCTGGGCAAGAACATACTTGTTCTTTAGGTTTTTGGGCAAGATTAATTTGCATATTTTTAGGAAAGAAATTTGGCCCCTTTTGTTGCCTGTTGCTTGAAGGTCATGCCTATCTTTCAGAAGCCATGACATTGCTTGGCAGGTGGCATTTTCCTAAATAATTCAAAGCACAAACAATGCAGTGAATCCTATTGTGTCCCCCCTGGTTCACTCATTTCCTATACTCTTCTACTTTAAGGACTTGCAGATATACTGAACTGACTTCCTGAATCTGGGATGCCTCCTATGTCCACACCTATAATCACTTATTCTCAGCTGTGTAGCCCATGCTCTTATATCAGTACATTTTTTATTAAATATTTTCTTTATTTACATTTCAAATGTTATACTCTTTCCTAGTTTCCCCTCTGAAAATCCTCTATCCACCCCCTCCTCCTGCTCCCCAACCCACCCACCCCCATTCCTAGTCCTGACATTCCCCTATATTGGGGCATAGAGCCTTCACGGGACCAAGGGCCTCTCCTCCCACTGATGACCGACCAGGCCATCCTCTGCTACAAATATAGCTAGAGCCACAATTTCCACCATGGGTTTTCTTAGATTGGTGGTATAGTTCCAAGGAGCTCTGAGGTTACTGGTTAGTTCATATTGATGTTCTTTCTATGGGGCTTCAGTCCCCTTCAGCTCCCTGGGTATTCTCTGGCTCCTTCATTGGTGACCTTGTGCTCCATCCAATGGATGACTGTAAGCATCCACTTCTGTATTAGCCAGGTACTGGCAAAGCCTTGCAGGAGACAGCTATATCAGGCTCCTGTAAGCAGGCTCTTGTAGCCATCAGTTTGCTAACTATACATTTTTGTGCTGTATTAAGTCCTAAAACAGCCACAGTGGCTAAACTGGGCAGGTAGTGTTAATGGGAAAAGGTCAGGGAACCTCAATGAGGCCCTTTATTTAAATCAGAGACCTCATGATTTCAGCCTCCTTTTTTCAGTCTCCAAACCTTCAAAACTCTATTATATGCACATTCTTTTTTAATAGTAAAAAACAAATAACTAAATTTATTTCTTCT
The DNA here is from genome assembly GCF_978045245.1 of Mus caroli. Lineage (NCBI taxonomy): Eukaryota > Metazoa > Chordata > Mammalia > Rodentia > Muridae > Mus > Mus caroli. The sequence continues at coordinate 71,788,780 of NW_028227259.1, read as the reverse complement.
TATATAGAATGTGTCTTCTTGTGGGAAATACCAGAAGCTGTTCTCGTTCCTACTCATTTTCTTCCAGTATGCCGGAGGCACAGGAAGGGAGCTTTTCAATTATAAGCACACGTTATTTTGTACACCAGTCTCAGCCAATTCCGTCTTATAAAAATCATGATTGTATTATGTTTATTTTTAGAAAACTTTTTCAATTAGTTCCTCAATCAGTTTTTCTCTGCCAATTTCAGTTTTTGACCCATTTGCTCGTCATATCATTTCCCTCCATGTCCTTCAACATTTTTTTTTGTTTGTTTAAAAAAATCTTTGAAGCTGGGCGTGGTGGCGCACGCCTTTAGCCTTTAATCCCAGCACTTGGGAGGCAGAGGCAGGCTGATTTCTGAGTTCGAGGCCAGCCTGGTCTACAAAGTGAGTTCCAGGACAGCCAGGGCTATACAGAGAAACCCTGTCTCGAAAAACCAAAAAAAAAAAAAAAAAAAAATCTTTGAATTATCATATATAAGTGAGAACCTTAAATCATGCAACTGTGTTTTTCCTGTACACATGTTTATACTTAGCTGTTCACAAATCCCAAGAAGCCACATTAGAGAAGTCACATGACCATAGGAGTAGCTGCAGTAGGAAGTTGCTAAGGAGGCAAATGTTTTATTCCACACTGCCCTTGAGTCAGTACTTTCTAAGGTTCTCTAGCTCTGTGCCTCCTGGTGATGTGATTCAGTATCTGGTCTTAATCAAGTTGCATTACGTCAAAGTCTTCCTTCTGATTTCAGGAATCATCACTGTTTTTTGAATCATCATTGATATATTTACACACACATACACACACACACATACACACACACACACACACACACACACACTGATATTAGTCAGTATTCTATTTCTGTGAAGAGACACCATGTCCAAGGCAACTCTTATAAACAGAAAGGATTTAGTTTGGAAATTACTTAAGTTCCAGAAGGTTACTGTGAAAATTGCATGGTTGCATACAGGTACATATGGAAGTAAAGAAGTAGCAAAGAAGATACATCTGATTTCATAAGTCACAAGCGGGGGGGGGGGGAGGGAGAGAGAGAAGGGAGGGAGAGGGAGACAGAGAAGAAGTACTTGGTGGGCTTTTAAAACCTCCAAGTCCAGCACTGCATACATGATCTCAGAAGCAAACTCTATTTGTAATGAACATTTTTTTCATTCTCCCTCCTTTGAAGTTTTCTATCCTCATCTTAAATATCCATAAGAAATACAGTGTTTTTAGTGCTTAGTAGTCTATGAGGCATTCATACCATTGTCTCCTTATTATAAAATATGAAGATGCCAGCTGATTCTCCCATCATTAAGTAGAAGAAAGAATGCATAACTAGAGAGATGGTTTAATGTTGAAAACAATTTGATGGCAAGCAACAAGAAAGTTCCAATATCTAGAATGCACTGACATCACATTAAATCTAAGAATTACCATTTTCCTTTAAGAGTAATTTAGGCCAAGAGGAAGCCCCAAAATGAATTCTTGACTTCTCTTACTGTGTCCAATCTTTCTGTTATTTGTGCTTTGGTGGCTTGTCAGTCCTCTGTTGTGTGTATCTGAGGTCTATATGTTCCCATAATCACTAACAAACCACTTTGCTTTATATTTCTGAAAATCAAAAGATCGTGGTATGAGAAAGGAGTAAGGAATTATATTCTTCAGAAATTATCAACAGGATTTTACAAGAGTCAAAATCACTTTACAGAATCCAGCTGACTCAGAATAGCTCTAGAAACCACAGAAAGATAATATAAAACTTATATCTAAATGCTGTTTCTAATGTTTATGATGGATGTTTTTCCTTAAAGTTGTTTTAAACTCTTGGTTGCCTTCAGCAAGTCATTTGAACAACATGTGCTAACACACACACACACACACACACACACACTACACACCACAAACATACATCTGGATAGGGGACATGAGTGCATAATATAAATTAAAGTTATATACCATACATATACCTTTTACTTTCTAATTCCATCTACTTGCCTGCAAATTTTATGATGTTCATGTTTTTAATATTTGGGTAGTATTCCATTGTGTAAATGAACCATATTTCTTTTATCAGTTTTTCAGTTGAGAGATATCTGGGTTGTTTCCAGGTTTTGGCTATTATGAATAAAGCTGTTAGGAACATACTGATATGGTGGAGCATCCTTTCAGTATATGCCCAGGAGTGGGAGAAGAGGGTGGGTGGGTATGGGAACCAAATAGGGGTGAGAGAGTTAATGGAGATTTGTAGTACATGGGATTACAGAGCATCTCTAGGTTATGCCAGAGTCCTGCAATGGGGGGAGGCTCCAGGAAGTCTATTGGGGTTACTCTAGTTGAAACTCCTAGCAGTGGAGATAAGAAGGCTGAAGTAACCCCTCCTGTAGCCAGGAAGGACTCCCAGTGGAAGGATAAGGATACCAATCCACTGACAAAACTTTCAAAACAAAATGTGTCCTGCCAATAAGATGTGCAGGAACAAAGATAAAGCAGAGATGGAGAGAATGGTGAACCAATAATTGACCCAACTTGAGACATATTCCATGAATAATAATAGCCAATCCCTGACACTATTAATGATACTTGTTATGCTTACAGACAGAAACCTAGCATAACTGTCCTCTGAGAGGCTCCATCCAGCAGCCAATGGAAAGAGATGCAGAGACCCACATCCAAATATTAGATAGAGCTCAGGGAATTTTATGAAAGAGCTAGGGTAGGATTAAGGGACCCGAAGAAGATAGGAACAAACTGGGCCTCTGTAGGCCAAGATGTGCCTAGTCCTGTAGTGACCTGATATGCCAGGGTAAGTTGATATCTGGGGCTTTGGGAGAAGAGCTCTCCCTTTTCATAAGGGAATGGGAGGGCAATGGGAGTAGGGGCTGTGTGAAGAGTCTGTCTTGGAGGAGAGCAGGCTGTGACTGGGATCTAAAGTCAATAAATTAATGAAGAAAAATATAATTAAAGTTATGCTTTTAGTTTAGTTTATAAAAGTTGAATGTATGGGGAATGCACAGTCTATTAAGTTTGGTTATGTTCTTTCCTTAAAAGCTACTTAATACATAGGGGTGCTGAGGCAGATTACAAATTTGACTGTAATCTCTGGCAAAAAGTTTCTGATGGCAAAAGGGATTTTCAGAATAGCTGTTCTCATGATTGAATTCATGCCAACACTTCATGGGAATTCAATAGAGGGGATTCCCAAAGCAAGCTAGCTGGGAGACTGGCTGTAGCTGTGTACTCAGGCTATGATTAAGAGATCCTATCTCATAACCTGGAAGAAGCATGAAGGCAATAGACATTACCTTTGGTCTCCAAATATATACTCCCTTTAAAAATATGTATTGCCCAATACACAGGCAAACGCATATATGACATACAAACACATAGGCATATAACACATATGAATATAGGAGGAGAAAAGAAGAACAAAAAGACAACAACAAAACCAGAATGGCAGTGCTGTCTGTTTATCCTGGATAATCAATGCAAAGATCTGTGAAGGTGGCAGGTGCATTGAAATGAAACGGTCTTTGTGGTTGGCCTCAGTGTTGTGTGTCAGGTAGATGTCAATGGAGGGTGATGTTTCATTCCTAGTATCATGAGATTGTTGCATCAGATGTTGTGGGAAGATGGATAGAACAAATACCAGATGCTACTTAGTTGATGATAAATGAGATACAATGAGTTTCAATGAGCAGAATTGTGGTTATGACTAAAGATGCAGGTCTTCCAGCCCATTTCCATTGCTCCTGTCCTAATATGAGGTAGAATGTCATGGTGACAGTAGCTTAGAAAGAAGATCATGTTCATCTTAACATGTGAAAGACCAGCCTTGGCTTGGAGAAGGGTTTTGAGAAAGGGATTGTCTGGATGTAGCGAAAACAAGCGACTTGAAGTCAAACCGTGGGCCTAAGCTGGCAGCCTATATTCTGCTGGAGGTAGCTTTCCAAATTACTTTCAGTCTGTTATGGTTTTGTAAGGGTCCATGATTTGGACAAAAAATGAAACCTATACTCAAGTAGTATGTCAATGCAGAGTGTTTTATTCTGCAGAAGTCCAGCATGCTAGGGTCTCCCGTTACAAAGATAGAGAAACCTCAAAGTGAGCTCTCAGGTCCAATTTAAAGCACATTAGGGGAATTTCAGGGTAGGTGACCGCTATCTTAATCTGTTAGGTCCATCGCCATGGAAATTCCAGAACCTTTACCAGGGTGTGGGCCTGGAAACTGTTGCTGGGGAAGTCTGGAAACTATTTCTGAGGAAATTTGAAAACTGCTGCTTACTCATTTTCTTTGTCTCAGGCCAGGTGGCATCTGCCCGAAGCCTGTTTTGTTTGTTTGTTTTTGCTTTTGCTTTTGCTTTTGCTTTTGCTTTTGCTTTTGCTTTTGCTTTTGCTTTTGCTTTTGCTTTTGCTTTTGCTTTTGCTTTTGCTTTTGCTTTTGCTTTTGCTTTTGCTTTTGCTTTTGTTTTTGTTTTTCCCAGTAACTGTCTTGCCTAGGCTTGCCTGGACTTGCCCTGACTTGTGAAGTTCTTGGAAACAGAGATTTAGGTCTAGTTTCCTTAACTTCCAATTTGAAGCCTGTCATGGAATCAGCCTATTTCATCCCTCTCACTTTTTCTGGAGATCTCAATTTACTCTAAGTTCCCATTTGGTTATCCTGTGAATTAGCATTCCATGACCCCAGCCTCCTGATTCTTAGAAGACAGCAATCACACATATTTTTCCTTTTTTTTCCTTTTTTTAATTTAATTTTTTCAACACTGCAGAAGAATTCAGAGATGTCTGCCTTTGTTAAGCATAGGCCATAAGCTAGCTGGGTGGTATTTCCCACACTGGAAATACCATTCCTACCACATCTGGGCCTGGGCTTAAATTCCTTCTGTCCCAAACTGACCTTGAAATCAAGACTTTGTCTTTGCAAACAAAACTTAGCTGAGTGACATCTCCTGGGATCCCCACTCCCTAAATCTCTTTATCTCCTTTCTTAGTATCTTTCTGGCAAGCTGGCTCATAGTGCAGCTCCCTCTGTTCCTTTAGACCTGTGAAGGTCCTTATACAATTCATATTGCAACCATATATCTTGCATAGTTGAGAAATTATACATTTTTTTGGAACTCAAGTTTTCAGAGTCCTTTTCTACAGTCTTAAGGGCTGTCCAGTGTTTACCATTTTGCTGAGACATAGCCGCATCCTCAGCTCTTGCTGTTTCTAACCATCATGGAGTCATCACTAATGGCAGAGAAAATATTCCCTGAAGGAGGAACACTTATATGCTAATATACAAACAAGCCCTACACCCAACAACTCTCAACACCCCTGGATGCCCACACCCCTGCTGGCTCTGCTTCAGGGCCAGGAAACCATGTCATTTCCCCTGCACCAAGACCCTGCTGGACATAGCATTAATATGTCATTGAACCAAAGAGTGAAGAGAAGTCAAGAGCCAGTGTATGACTTTCTAGATAAATCCCAATGATCTACTCCGTCTAACTAGGTCTCAGTTCATACTTTCACCTTTTCCAATGAAGGTAATGTGCTATAAATTAATCAAGAGATTCAACCATTGATAATATCAGAATATTCAAGATGTAACTGAATGCCAAAAGACAATCAGCTGCATCCACACTAAACGTATCTGTAAGGACAATTTCATATTCAACCCCTAAGGTGGGAAAGATAAACATTTTAGTTCATAAAAGAAGACTCCGTGGCATATAATTACCATCCCACAAATCTGAGTACTAACAGTTAGGTTTCTGGCACATTCTGGAAAATACATTTTTTAAATTATCAACTAAAAAATTGAATTTGGAACTTTTATGTATATGTTTTGATAAATTCAGATTGACTTATGTAATGGATAAGATTTTCCTATTAACATTTTGTTTTAAGAGAAAGATTAGCATGGTGACCAAGAACCTACCTTCATTCATTTAAAGCTGCTATTCCTACTTCATTAGTGAGAGTTGCAAGAGAGTGTGAAACTTTGTGTGAAACTGCTTTCTGAAAGCAAAAATGGCACACAAAGGTATCACTGCCAATGCAGCCAGTTAAGTAAAAAATAAAAAAACAAACTGTTTATTGTGTACTTACAGTACTTGACTTGACTCTTGAGAATAACAATGTTCATTCTGATTTCCTCCGTTTTGTGTGAAGAGATTGGATTTGATCAGTGGGACCATGGAAACAGAGGTAGTATAATGAGATTTGAAACGGGGTAAGTTTTATTATGTAAGAGCTGTGTGCAATAGACAGCACTAAAAATCTGTGATCATGTTCCTCTCATCATCCCCAAATAACAAACAAAGTGGTCTCCTGGAAACACTGACATTGTATAGAGTGCTTGAAAGACAGAAACACCCCTTCAGCAAATCAGGAACACTGTTGCTCTTTTCCCTTTAGGTCTTTTAAGGACACTGACATTAAGAGGATGGGTGAATTAAGACTATGCCCTAGAAAACAAGTGATGTTCAGTGAGTTAAAATCTTATTACTCTTAGGGTATTTTCATCTGCATAATGCATTTGGATTTTATATCTAGTAAAAAGGTGACACTTGTAGAGAGATTTGGTTGGTTTATTTGAAGGCAGATATTAGTCTTTGTGAAGTACTGTTTTGTAATTTGTGTGTTCTTTAGGATTTTTGAATAATTAGCCTCAGATGTTATAGATATGGATTGTATTGTGTTGACATTTCCTTCTTCATTATACATAGTGACTCAATCAAGATATCTATACTTTAGAAATAACAAGGAAGATTGCTGGTGCATTTTCTACTCAAAATGGAGTTATGCTGTGATTTCAGACCGATTTATATCCCCATTTTCTCACACTCGTCTTAAAGAACAATACCCCATTGTTAAGAATCTTTCTATGATCCGTTTTCCCATGTTCCAACCCCACATCGCACACTTTACAATACAATAGAGAACATCATAAGGAAGAGAGATATTTTTTCGAAAATAATATGATATGTAATTCTAAGACTGCTTCACTGTTGGAGCTCACTGTAGTTGCATCAGCATTGAATTAAAATATGCTCAACATGGGGTCCATTCTTTGAAATAAACATTCGCATCCCCACTTTTTTCTAATAGGAGTAGAGAATAGAAAATGAAGAATGAGCATTTAAGGCCTGACGATTAGAGTTGCTAATTTCACAAAAGCTATTGCCTAACTGAGAAGAAACAGACTGCATAAAATTATATCTTTGTGTGTTTCTCCTGGCATGATATTTCTTTAGAAATCATATGAAGTTATATGTCTTCTAAGGTTGCTGTATGCCACTAACTCCTCCAGTGATACGTAATATGCAGTATTGGTAATCCACAAGTTTGGCAAAATTTTCAGCTTTTCATCAAAATCCCTGCTATTTCTTTCTTCCTTCCTTCCTTCCTTCCTTCCTTCCTTCCTTCCTTCCTTCCTTCCTTCCTTCCTTCCTTCCTTCCTTCCTTCCTTTCTTCCTTTCTTTCTTTCTTTCTTTCTTTCTTTCTTTCTTTTTCTTAAGGGCATATAATGAAGGCTAGGTGAGTATCATAGTCTGGCATTCCTTCTATTTCATCAGAGAAAACATCTGTATTAGAATTCCTTCTTTTCTTGCTCAAGCAGGAAAGTAGTTGGAGCCGTAGTCTTTGACACATTGACTTCATCTCCAGCACTCTAGTCCTCATTATCACAAATGACCCCATAATGAAAGTGAGAACTTTCATGATCTTTGTGCTTTGCATGCAGCAGCTCATTTAGTTTCCATAGCACTCTTTTCTGATAGTTTTTTCTCATAGAAGATTTATGTAGAAACTTCCTGAAGTTCAGAGAAATTATATGACTTTACTCTGGTTCATAGCTGTAGTTGCTATCAGATTCTGAATTTATACCCGTCTGATTTTAGATTGTAATAACTACATAGGCTGTTTACCTCCTCACATACATCCCAATAAGTTCTGTAACCAAGATTGGAGCCCCTGCAAGGTACCTGAGCATCCTAGGGCATTGATAACCTTCATGGGTAGCAAAGCTCTGATGAATATTCGAATTTCAAAATAACACCCTACATTAATGCAGTCTCTAAATGTCTTAATCTAAGATAAGAAACAGATGTGCTCAGGATCAGTATAACTGAATAAAGTACTAAAATCACCTAGCTCCAATGCTGTAAAGAAGTAAGGGCAGGAATGACTGGTTTGTTTTATTTTTTCCATTTTCTCTGTGTGCGTATGACTTTAATAACTGCTATAGATGCCTGAGGCATAGCACACATGTGCAAATCTTAAAGGAAATTCCCACAATGTATTACACATTGCCAAGGGATTAAGTAAAAGATTCTCTATGTTGTTGTGACTCATACATCAGAAACATGAGGCTTTTTAGATACACTGTGAAATAGATGCCAATAAAATCTATAGGTTCATCACATTTTTTTCTGAAATGATATGAAACTTCCTCCCTCGAGTATACACTGGGCTAGACTTTTCAGTATTGGGCCTTAAGCTTCAAGATATATTTGTTGCAAATACAAGAAGGTTTACAAGCCTGTTTTTTTAAGTGAAAAAATGATTATTTTCACTGTTGTTTCCTTTATGATAAAAATCTATCTGATTAATATGTGTGAAACCATTTTATATATAAATATATAAAAATATATATAGAAAAAATATATTTTATATATTTATATATAAATATATGAAATGGTTTCACACATATTATTCAGATAGATTTTTATCATATATCTATGTATATCATATATCTCTATCTCTATCTCTATCTATCTATCTATCTATATATATATATATATATATATAGAGAGAGAGAGAGAGAGAGAGAGAGAGAGAGAGATGTATTGTGCTCATGGGACTTAGTTATTTAGCTAACTATTTGGGTTATTAAAAATAATTTCCAGATTCACAACCTAAATTTCACCAGTGTTTCCAAAATGAGGTGTATAAATATATTTTGAATTATAATTTGGCTGTAAAATCTACCTTTCATCTTCATTGATTGTCACTATCCATTCAAGTTGACATTTTGACACTGAAAATTGAAACTGTGACTTGATTTCTTTCTGTCTTAAGGAAACCATGCTGACAGAGCTTTTCTCGTAGCATATCTATAGTAGATGTTTACATTCTCAACTCAACGTTTTACTGTCTAGATTTTTATCCTAGTTTAAAAAAAAAGGTTTGTATTGAACAGTTGTTTTTAATCTGATTTATATAACTATAGATCGACTACATAAAAGCATTGAAATAATGGATTGTATTTCTACATAGACTCTTCAATTTATAAACTATTTTAATGTTAAAGAATCTTCAGTATTTTCATGTGATCCCCTAGTTGATGTCACTGAAGGTAATACTTACAGAAAGAAAGTAGTGAGGGAGGAGAGTATTTCTAGCTTATTCAGCAATATGTAAAACTAGAATGGACATTTCTCTCATTCTAAACATCTTCTGAATACTCCCTAAAACTTAACTATTCCTGGAAATGTGATTTATGAGTGATCCATACTTGACAGCTTAATGTTTTTGGTATAGAATATATTTTAGAATGAAGAGAGAAGTATGGTTTTGTGAATCTTTAAAACAGGTAGGGAGTTTGCTCTTAAAACATTTAAACCTATAACTTATGTTAAGATGCTAGGAAAATATTTGATTGTGAAGTAGTATTTCAAAAGAAATTCTGACAAATGTTTTGGCCACTATTTGTTTTTTAGTGACAGGCTTTAGCTGTGTGTTCAGATTTTTCCTGATGTTATGATCTGCCTCAATTTTCCAAGTGCTTGTCTTTCAGGCATATGTCTAGCATAACCTTTTTATACTGTCTGTCACTCCAAAGTATAGCAACATTCTAAACGAGAAGCTTTAGTGAGAAATGTTTAGTTTGGCTCATAAGGAAGAAAATTTGCTTTGTTTGTAACTCCAGTATTGAAAAGCAGAAGCTCTGAGTAGGTGTCTTAATAAAAGGTTCTTGGTCTCTGCAAAGGGATGGAAGTAAGGTCTCCTTTTGTCCCCTTCCTTACATGCTACAGAGTGACAGATGGTAGCAGATTCTATAGACAGTTGATAAAGACGGAGCTCTCACAAGATTTAATAGATTAATGGATTTTACAAAATTGCTGGTGAAAGAGTCAGTTCAACCAAAAATGGATCAATTTTAGTCCCATTCATCTGTATCTATTTCTCCTTGGAGCGTAAAGTAACCCCGGAAGGCTCCTATATGCAGCTGCTAGAATCTCATGACCATTTCTGGGGCAGAATACTTAACACTTTGTGTTCCCTGTGGAAAATCATCTGGCATTAGTTTTATTGGGTGTTTAATACGTGTAATGTTGAACATTTCTTTAGGTGCTGCTCAGCTATTCTATATTCCTCAGTTGATAATTCTTTGTTTAGCTCTGTACCCCATTTTTAATAGGGTTATTTGGTTCTCTGGCGTCTAACTTTATGAGTTCTTTGTATATATTGGATATTAGCCCTTTATCAGATGTAGGGTTGGTAAAGATCTTTTCCCAATCTGTTGGTTGCTATTTTGTTCTATTGACAGTTCTATTGACAGTGGTTTTAGCTACTTTGTCAAAGATCACATGACCATTGGTGTACGTGGGTTCATTTCTGGGTCTTCAATTCTATTGCATTGATCTACCTGCCTGGACCAGTACCATGCAGTTTTTATCACTATTGCTCTGTAGTACATCTTGAGGTCATGGATGGTGATTCCCCCAGAAGTTCTTCTTTTGTTAAGAATAGTTTTTGCTCCCAATTCCAAGAAAGGGCATAGTGTCCACACTTTGGTCTTCGTTCTTCTTGAGTTTCATGCGTTTAACAAATTGTATCTTATATCTTGGGTATCCTAAGTTTTTGGGCTAATATCCACTTATCAGTGAGTACATATTGTGTGAGTTCCTTTGTGAATATGTTACCTCACTCAGGATGATGCCCTCCAGATCCATCCATTTGCCTAGGAATTTCATAAATTCATTCCTTTTAATAGCTGAGTAGTACTCCATTGTGTAAATGTACCACATTTTCTGTATCCATTCCTCTGTTGAGGGGCATCTGGGTTCTTTCCAGCTTCTGGCTATTATAAATAAGGCTGCTATGAACATAGTGGAGCATGTGTCCTTCTTACAGGTTGGAACATCTTCAGGATATATGCCCAGGAGAGGTATTGCTGGATCCTCTGGTAGAATTATGTCCAATTTTCTGAGGAACCGCCAAACTGATTTCCAGAGTGGTTATACCAGCTTGTAATCCCACCAACAATGAAGGAGTGTTCCTCTTTCTCCACATCCTCGCCAGCATCTGCTGTCACCTGAATTTTTGATCTTAGCCATTCTGACTGGTGTGAGGTGGAATCTCAGGGTTGTTTTGAGTTGCATTTCCCTGATGATTAAGGATGTTGAACATTTTTTTTCAGGTGCTTCTCTGCCATTCGGTATTCCTCAGGTGAGAATTCTTTGTTCAGTTCTGAGCCCCATTTTTTAACGGGGTTATTTGCTTTTCTGGAGTCCACCTTCTTGAGTTCTTTATATATATTGGATATTAGTCCCCTATCTGATTTAGGATAGGTAAAGATCCTTTCCCAATCTGTTGGTGGTCGGCCATCACTGGAAAGAGAGGCCCATTGGACTTGCCAACTTTATATGCCCCAGTACAGGGGAATGCCAGGGCCAAGGGGTGGGGGTGGGTGGGTGGGGGACTGGGGGGGAAGTGTATTGGGGACTTTTTGGATAGCATTGGAAATGTAATTGAGGAAAATACCTAATTAAAAAAAACGAAAAAAGAATAGTTTTTGCTATCCTGGGTGACAGCAGATGCTGGCAAGGATGTGAAGAAAGAGGAACACTCCTCCCTTGCTGGTGAGATTTCAAGCTGGTACTCTGGAAATCAGTTTGGTGGTTCCTTAGAAAATTGGACATAGTACTGCCAGGGCTACACAGAGAGACCCTGTCTCAAAAAACCAACCCCCCCCAAAAATATGTGTAATGATGCATATACTTTAAGCAGTTCAAGGACATAGCATTAAATCAGAAAAAAAGGCACATGTGGAATGACAGCTGTGGCTGCTCATATCTATTTGCTAAGGATGTGCTTATCCAGTCATCAGGCATGCAACAAACACTAGAGGGTTCAGACATATTTTTTATATCCAGAGGAGAAGATAGTAGGTGTAGGAAAGATCATTTAAATATTAGTCAATTACAACAGGGTATCATCTGGTTACCTGATACATTTTCTCCCCACAGTAGCCTACATAGAGCCTCGCAAGACTATGAGAGCAAGACAGCAGGAAGGAAGCTTCCAGCTCACTTCTGGTTTCACTTTTTATATCTTTTATCAAAGGTGTATGATGTCTTCAGTAACAGGGTGGAACTATTCCCTATTAGGAGGTATCTTTGACGAGCAATAAGGATGAATCTCAAGAGCTTTTGGGTCAACTCCCAATGGTCAACTCATAGTGCAGTGTCCCATCCCATCGCCAGACTTTTGTTTAAGAACCCACAGCTACAAGGGACTGCTGTTTGTTTGTTTGATTGGTTGATTTTGGCAAGGAAAATCTCTCTCTTTGAACAAGCTCTTTTTAAAATTCAACTCTATTTCATTTGATTTTATTGATGCCTAATTAAGATAAAATAAAATGTTCCTACTTATAAGCATAGGATTTTGTTTGTTGTACTTTTTGTGTTTATGTTTCATACAAAGCATGTTGCTAGGCAATAATTTTAATAATTATTCATTTGCATTTGAAAGCAAATGCGATGGCATGGATCTCTGTGCAGGTTATTTAAATGCCAGAAAATAAAGTAATACATTGGTATTTGATTTGAGAAAGAGGCATTGCTATTATTCCCTATAAAGGAAATACCAATGAAGGTATGCACACATTCTCAAAGTGCTTTGGCAGTTAATATTTTAATACTCTTTCAAATTTAATAATGTTGTATTGTACTTGCTTATAGTAGTGTTTGACAGCAAGCATGGGTACACTGCAAATGACAGATTTTAAAAAAAAACCCTTTAAGGCTGCACAATTGTTTGAGTTAAGTACTTTATTCTTTATTCTATGAAACAAAATATCAAGTCATTCAGCACTGCGTAACTTAAGTTATAAACTAGTTGGTGGGAAATCTACAATGCAAATGTAGAGTTCATTTCCCGACATAATATATGATTAGTTTCTACCTAGTAGATAATGCATATATAGAATTAAATCAACCATAGGGTAAATAATAAATAACTATTCCTCAGGCTATCATTCTTAAACCCTGATTATTTTAATCGTCCCTGAGGGTTTAATCTGAGTTTTTGTATTTATAAAATCTCTGGCATCCATAGAAACTGTGAGGAACTTTATGAAAATATTCTTTATGGCCTTGTGTATCAAATTTGAAATATTTTTACTAGAAAGTATGAAACCAAATTGTAATTATGAGAAAACAGACATTGGAAACAAACTCACATATAGGATACAGAATCTGAGAACAACAGAATCTGAGAGACTAATGTGCATAAAAAATTCACATTTAAGGACTTGATTTAATTTTAGTTGTTTGCAGATGAACTGCACAAACTACCAGAAGTAGAATTAAAGCAGAAAAAAAAGTGTATTTTTAATTTCACTGCACACAGAGCTTGAATTTTCTAGATACAAAAATTAGAAAACTCCTTGACCCCTGCCTTGATATGCTTCAGTTGTTTAAACTGCAGTTTTATTTTCTCACAAATTAAAAACCATATTATTCGCCAAAGAGTCATTAGAGGAACAAATCTTCCTTGAAAGTGTTCTGAAACAAGCTTTGCCCCCATCCTTTTGTAATTTCATTTGCAAGCTGAGAGCCAACTGGAGCATGCCAGAAGCAGCTGAAGAGAGAAGGAAGGAGGGATGTTTTATGTAACAAGATTAGCTCTTTTTGGAAGGATAGAGGATGCAACAGACAAGCTGTGATTTCCCTGTTAGAGTACCTGCTACTCATGCATGGACATATTATGGGAAACGGCTTGCCTTCCAATGTTTGTTAATTAGAGACACAACAGTATGGATCTCGCCAACAACACAAAGAGAAAAAAGAAACTAATAGACAAGCTTGATGTGAAGCATAGGGAAGAGTGACTGGTTTGTGGAAGACAGAAGAGCAGACATGTGAAAATAAGATGAAGCCTGAGCCAACTGGATAAATTGAATGAATAATGTAAATAATTTTTATTGGAGTTCAAATTCCAAATTGGGTAATCAAATTAAAATATGTACTTGCAAAAGGTATGGGGTGTAGACATGAGGTTTTCTTCATGTCATGGTCTTAATAACTTTCAGCCAATAAAATGTCCAGTAGTCACGATTCTAAATTCCTAAGGACTCAAGACACAAGACCCTTCGCCCAAATCCCCAAATTATAGACAGCTATCAATATAAACAGAATAGCACACACTCACACACACATACATACACACACACACACCGCTGGGATCATAGACCTTTGGTGTTGTCATTATGAATATTAGTTACCCAAAACATGCAGTGACATATATTTGTTTACAGAGGAAATAGAGAAAATGTTTTTGAGCCTGCCAATATGAGACCACTAAAGAGAATAGTTATTATTATAATATTCTTTATAAACATTACCTGGACTGTGGAGCATGGAAGGCAACTTAATGAAACATTGGACAACATTCTGTGATGAATATTTATTAGTCGGCTTTAAGAATCTAAAATAGACACAATCTCTTACGTGAGGTAGCCTACATTCTATCATGTGCAGCTTACAGTCTATTATATAATCTACTGTGTGGACAGTTTATATTTTATAAATATGCATGAATGTTCCAAGAGAACTTGGGGAAACTATAAATGTAATTCTGAGTTAAAATGTTATGTCAACATATAAGAGATGAGACCAAGTGCATGCATGCCTATTTGATTTAAAGAGAAAGGCTAGTTTCCATATTGTAAATTCGGTTTTAATTGGATACAAAATAATAACAAAAGGAAGCCCATGCTCAATAGAATCACATTAACTGTACCCTGAAGTATAGTAAGGAGAAAGTCCAAGATGGAAAGCTGTGCCCATGGGAGAGATGCCATTTTCCTTAGCAACATGCAAATGTTTCTGTCTCAGGGTAAGG
Source organism: Mus caroli (assembly GCF_978045245.1). Taxonomy (NCBI): domain Eukaryota; kingdom Metazoa; phylum Chordata; class Mammalia; order Rodentia; family Muridae; genus Mus; species Mus caroli. The sequence goes on along the minus strand of NW_028227259.1, from coordinate 71,773,641 downwards.
CCATCCCTTTGTGAAAGATGCACACACCAGTTAACCTAATATCACCATTAGATATTAAGTGCATTGAGTGAGTCTTCTTTGTTTTAACTCACTGCTCTCCTGGCCTCTCTTTTTCATTAGGTTTTTATTACCAATATTAATTATAGGTAATAATAGGTTTTATTACAGCTTATTTTTCTTTCTTTTTTATTATTAATCATTTTATTCATTTGCATTTCAAATGACATCCCCCTTACTGATTTCCCCCCCACAAACACCCTATCCTATCCCCACCTTTCCCCCTTCCTGTTTGCCTCTATGAGGGTGCTTCTCCACCCACCTACCCACATCTGCTCTAGCGTCCCCCTATGCTGAAGCATCAAGTCTCCATAGGACGAAGGACCTCCTCTCCCTTTAATACCAGATAAAGCTATTCTCTGCTACATATATATTTGGAGCCATGGATTCCTCCATGAATACTCTTTGGTTGGTGGTTTAGTCTCTAGGAGCTCTGATGGTCCAGTTAGTTGATATTATTCTTCCTATGGGATTATAGTTTCCTTTAGTTCCTTCAGTCCTTTCCTTATCTCTTCAACTGGGATCCCTGAGCCCAGTCTAATGGTTGCCTGTGAGTATTTGTATCTGTATTAGTCAGGTGCTGGCAGAACCTCTCAGGGAACAGCCATACCAGGTTCCTGTCAGCAAGTGCTTCTTGGCAGCAGCAATAGTGTCTGGGTTTGGTGTTTGCAGATGGCATGGATCCTTAGGTGGGGTGGTCTCCGGATGGCCTTTGCTTCAGTCTCTGTTTTTGTTTGTTTGTTTGTTTTTTTTGTTCATGTCTTTCCTTTGGACAGGAACATTTCTGAGTTATCAATTTTGAGGGTTAACTGGGAGCCATGCCTATCTACTGGAGGTGGTCTCTACAGGTTGTATCCCTCCTTTGTTGAGTATTTCAACTTAAGTCATCCTCTTTGGGGTCTAGAAACTTCTTCCTTCCCTGACATCTGGGGCTTTCTAGTAGCTACCATGCTCTACTGCTACATATTTCTATTTGATTTACTGACCCTCTTCATGTCTCTCCTGTCCTTTCCCATACCTGATCCTGTTCCCATTTTTCTCTCCCACCTCTCACACTCCCAGGTCCCTTCCTCCCTCTACCTCCTGTGATTATTTTCTTCACTTTCTATGTAAGATTCAAGCATCCACACTTTGGTCTTCCTTCTTCTTAAGCACCATATGATTTGTGGGTTGTATCCTGGGTATTCTGAACTTTTGTGCTAATATCCACTTAACAGTGAGTACATACCATGTGTGCTCTTTTGTGTATGGGTCACCTCACTCAGGACTATATTTTCTAGTTCTATACATTTACCTTCAAATTTCAAGCAGTCATTGTTTTTAATAGCCGAGTAGAACTCCATTATCCATGCTTCTGTTGAGGGACACCTGGGTTGTTTACAGCTTCTGGCTATTATAAGTAAGGCTGCTACAAACATAGGTGAGTGTGTGTCCTTGCTGTATGTTGGAACATTTTTTGGGTGTATGGCCAGTAGTGGTATAGCTGGGTCTTTAGGTAGAATTATTTCCACTTTTCTGAGAAACAGCTAGATTGTTTTCCAATGTTGTTTTACAAGCTTGCAATTCCAACAGAAATGGCGTAAGGACACAGTCATTAGGACAAATGTCAACTTATAGACTGAGAAAAGATCTTTACCAACTCTGCATCTGATAGAGAGCTAATATCCAAAAGATACAGAGAAGTCAAGAAATTAAGAGAACCAAAATAGCCCTATTAAAAATGGGATACATAGCTAAAAAATGAATTTTCAACTGAAGAATCTCAAATGACTGAGAAGCACTTAATGAAATGTTTAATATCCTTAATCATCAGGGAGATGCAAATCAGTAAGATCCTGAGAATCTACAACATACCAGTCAGAATAGATACGATTAAAAACTTAGGTGGAAGCAGATGCTGGCAAGGATGTGGAGAAAGAGATCACTCATCTATTTCTGGTTGTATTACAGTTTATTTTTATTTATTTATTTATTTATTTATTTATTTTTGGTTTTTCGAGACAGGGTTTCGCTGTATAGTCCTGGCTGTCCTAGAACTCACTTTGTAAACTAGGCTGGCCTTGAACTCAGAAATCTACTTGCCTATGCCTCCCAAGTGCTGGGATTAAAGGTGTGGGCCACCACTGCCCAGCTACAGTTTATTTTTAATATGCACCTTATATTCTGACTATACTCATCTTCTGTTATCTTTTCTTGTATCCTTTTTCCTTCCATGGGTCTCTTCCTCTGCTGAACTCTTCACGTTATTTCCATGTGAGGTATGAGTGCATGTGTGTGTGTGTGTGTGTGTATGTGTGTTTCCCTAGGTTAGCTTTGTAAAGCATGAGGAATATAAGTGCAAGGTTTCTTATAGGAAAATGGACATTTTTTTTTCATTCTCTCATTCTCCCAGGAATCATTAAATACCTTAGCACTTCTTTTGATAAAAGATTCATTTCCTTTACAGTTTTGCATAGTGCATAGTTATACTTGGGCGAATGTCATAGTCTGTGATGATGATTTTAGTACTTCATGTCTCACATAAGTACTTATACTTCTCATTATCAGATCCCCGATAGCTTAAAATATTTCCTGTTTACACAAACATACAAAGACAACAGGTCCCAGAGTCTCATAAAGGATGCCAAGTCTGAGAAAACCAACAGAAACACCATAGAACCAGAAGCACACAGACAGTAATGATCCTGAAGAATTGTTACACCTTTCCTGAATGGTCTTCTGATTGTAGAAAAATCAAATCAAATTGAACAGTCATCCCTTTGGCTTCCTCATCGTCAGATCTTTCGGCTCCTTCTACATTTGCCCCAAGTAACAGTACATTGTAATGTCAGCCTCAGGACACAGGTTGTGATAGTTGAAAAAAATGTCATTTTTTTTTAAATTGACAGGTATGTAGTTTGTGCAAGATTCCTGGTGTGCATTGAACACAAAATACAATTCTCCTTAACATACTTTGTCCTGTTGTTAAAACAGGGTCAAAGTAACCAGAAGTAAAGATATACAACCCTGAAGCTAGTATTTACCTATGGTGGTCACTGAGGTTTGCTGTGAGTCAATGACACTTAGAAGAGGAACATGGTAAGAATATATGAACAGCAGCTGCACAGTTACCCAAAGATGCCACTTCCCGACACTCTTTGCTTTGACTATTAGACTTTTGCTCACCTTATATTTTTGAGAAAAGAAACAAGCAAAGAGAGATGTACATTACTTACCGGGAGCTATTACGCTCTTATGACAGCAGGGATGATCAGTGAACTTTCCTTTGCCTTTGCCCTTGCTCTGGTCTCCACTTCACAGAGATTTACTACAGATCTGTTAAAGCATGTCCTCTTTCTCAGACATCCCGTGCTTTATGTTCCTTAACCCTGGCTACCACTCAGAAGCTTCCTGCAGAAAGAACTGTAGCACAATCCTCCAAGGTTGTAATTACACTTTCAAAATATAAATGCTTTATTGGGTTCCACCTGTTCTTCAGCGAACTGCTTTATGCCACCAAAAAAAAGTATAAAGCCTTATGTCATAATATTTACAAGAAAATGTCTCATTGAGTAGGCATAGTTATATATCTGGATCTTAACATGTATTTCTACATTTTGAGGCAAGACCAACACACACATATATATATATATATATATATATATATTCTTATGGATATATATCGATAAGAAGGGGATATTTACATATCTATATATCATATACAAATAATTATATATATTTCCTTCTTATGGCACTATATATATTCATAAGGAGATATTTACATATCTATATTATATATGAAAATAAAGGATATATTTACATACCTATATTATACTTTAGTGTCTGGTAAAAAACACTTTCAGACTAAACTTTTCTCCCAGATCTTAATTTTCTGAAAGTTTCTGCGAATGAGTCATTGTCTTCATGTGAAGTGGACTGGAGGTTGGATAGGGAGAGTAGGTGAAAATGGTCCTGGGTCAGTTTTCAAGGAGAATGAGTCACAAAATTATACCTTTTTTTAGTCCCGTGTTCTTATTTCTTTATATATATATAAATATAAAATATATATATTTTATATTTATATATATAATATATATATATTAGGTATTTTCCTCATTTACATTTCCAATGCTATCCCAAAAGTTCCCCATACCCTCCCCCCCACTTCCCTACCCACCCACTCCCACTTTTTGGCCCTGGCGTTCCCCCGTACTGGGGCATATAAAGTTTGCATGTCCAATGGGCCTCTCTTTCCAGTGATGGCTGACTAGTGATCTTATTTCTAATGTCACTGGGAAGTAGGAAAATGAAATGGGCTGGGCTTCAGATGACGGGTGCTTTACTAACCAACATTCACACATCACCTTCCCCTCCCTGAGACAAAGTCAATTATTTTTCAACTTCTTGTGAAAATTTAATTACACAACAATGTTCTTTACTTATACAAGAAATAGACCACACTATAGTTTTCTATTATCATGAGATTATACATGACTCTGATCATACATTCTGTTCCTGCTTTTTCTTAACTGAAACCTTTTATGCAGGGAGAGAACCCAGAGCTTTATACACATTTGACAAGTGTTTGACACTGAACTAATTCCACATCCCTCACCCATTTGCCTTTTTCTTGTTGTTAAAATACTTTGAATTCTTTCCTTTTCCATGTTCTTTGTAAACTTTATGATCTAAAGTTTATCTCTCAGAATCTCTTGGGACCTTCAGAATTAAACCCCCTAGCTGTTCTTCCTCTGTATTCTTCTCCAGGCTATGCAATGCTGTTAGTAAAATTGCAAACTTACACTTAGGTCTTTCAAAACAAATGATATGTACTCTCTCTTGAGCCTTAAATCCTCACTCAGTTTTCACTGTTATCCAAACTGTATCTATGTTCTATCCACCAGGACATATTTTTCAACCCTTTCTGAATTTTCTAGTTTCTCAAGTACCTAAAATATATCCGCAGTTTATATTTCTTATGGAAAACAAGTGCGATGAGATACAACAAAGCTTTGCCACTTAGTACTTTCTATTTCCAGATTCCCTCCACACCCATTATCTCCTCCTACCTGGCCTCAAGCCTAATGTGAGTTCCTCCATCTGCTTTTCATTCTCTGCTTTTTGAGGAATGCAGTTCATAAATTTTTCTCTCATCTGTGCTTCCTTTTCTATGTCCTTTTGTCATAAAGCTTCTACCATATTCCATTGAGATATATTCTCTTGTGTCTAACAAATAAATAATTAAACAAAGTCCACAGATTTAATCCCATGACTTAAGTCCCCTTATCGGGGACTTTTCTGCTTTGCAGTCTCTTTATCCATTTCTTTATCTCTCTCATTATTTACACTACCTCTCTCTACCCTCTTCCTTCAAGAGTCATCTTACATTGTATATATCTCTAAAGTAACCAATGATGTTCTCGTTTCTATAACCAAAACACCTTTGCCATATCCATTTGACTAAGCCCAAAATGCAGTTTGCTCATCTCCAAAATTTCAGACTTCTTAGATATTTCACCATGACAAAACATACAGAAGCAATAACAATGAAAACAAACAAGAAATGATAATGGTAATAGATATGATATTTATGATATTTGGAACAGAGAAAGCACTATGTGTTGAACTGATACAGAAATTATTCCAGAAAATGCAATGCAATATACCAGAGTTAAATAGGTACTGTTCACAAAAGTCAAGAAATGTTTCAAGTTCAGATTCAACAAATTAAAACACAATAACAACATGGATCAGACAAGTGATTTACAAAGATGGCACAGATGCAGCCTTTCCCTCTTGTGCACCACAGCTCAGGAAATTGAGTTTATTACCTCAATCTAATCCTGAGAAATTTTCCCTGATACAGACCTTGATCTAAGGGAACAGTACTACTCTTGATTATTAGAGAAGTGAAAGAGGTTTTAGAACATAAAGAGGCATAGATCCAGCCAGTATAGGTCTTTGGTTGGTGGCTCAGTCTCTAAGAGCCCCCAGGGTCTAGGTTAGTTGAATTTGTTTGTCTTCCTGTGGAATTCCTATCCTCTTGGGTGCCCATAAATCCCTCCTCTCATTCTTCCATAAGTGTTCCCATGTTCCATCCACTCTTCAGAGGTGGGTGTCTGTATCTGTGTATCTATTTGAGGCAGCTACTGGGTAAACAGCTGGAGTGGGGCTATCTAAAAAGCTGTTTCCTGTATGTGGGATATGTCTGTCCCCAGTGTAAGAGGAAGCTCTTAGCCTTGCAGAGACTTGAAGTGACAGGGCAGGGGGAGAGGATACCCAGGGAGGGCCCCCACCTGCTCAGAGGAGAAGGGGATAGTGGATGGTGGATTGTAAAAGGGGGTGACCTGGAGGAGGTCAGTGAGAGGGATGGAAAATGAATAAATACAATATAAAATTGAAAAAGAACATAAGGATACCCTTGACCAAGAGTTGACAAACTTTTTCAAACTAAAGTATCACACAGCAAATACTTTAGACTTTATTGGGCATATGTTTTCTGATCTAATTTTAAAGTCCATTATTAACACATAGAAGCACTTTTAGACCATCCATGAAGAAATTCACATAACTTAAACCACAAAATCATTGTTTTTTGTGTAACATACTTGAAACTACAACATAAACAAAGGAGACTGACAAATGATGAGTTCCTTATTCTGTTAACTACACGTTTTTCACTGGTCTTATTGTTGTTGTTTGTTTAATAAGCATTAAGTTCTTCTGAAACATGGCCTGTTAAGACACAAAAACATTTAAATATTCATGTAGACATCACTGTTGGTCCTCTGATTCAAGGCGCTATTAGTGAGAAAAGATATAAGCAACTGGAAATTTAAAAAATGGTGTTGACTCCTATAAGCATGCATAGCACTTCTTTTATACGTATAAATGCACAATGAAGTGACAGGACATACTGTCAAAGAAAATGAACATGTAAACTCACAGATTACACACAGAGAGACACACAGACACACAATCACATGCTCACACACACATGTATTCACTAAAAAGCTGTCCTGGATAAAATAGAAAATATGGATAATTATTAAAAACAAAATGACAAAACAATATTTAAAAATTTAAAGATAATCCTCATTGTCCTTATAAAGATATAGGGTATAAGTTGAGTCTATTGGGAAAAATAATCCCAATCTTTTAGAACATTAACAGAAATGACAGTGGAAGCATTTTCAAATGGTAGAAATGAGCGTAAGAAATGAGCGTAAGAAAGGAACACATGGGGAAGAAATTATTTCAAAGAAAAACTAAAAATGACATCTGAAAGGTAAATAAAATAAGAAAGCCTGATGGAATTTGGAAACACAAAATTAAACAATTATATAGAAAAACTAAGTAACAGGAAAATGGAACCAAGAAAGCTCACAGTAGGCCTGAAAGGAGACAAGTGTAGAGTATATAGGCACTCAACTGCTTTCCTCCCATTCTCTGTAAATGAGTACAGGTTGTTCAGGAGTAGAAAACATTAACAAAAGAAAACATTAAGTAATGAAATTGAAGGATATCAAGATTAAAGGGGTAACCTTGAAAATATCCAAAAGGAAACAAACTAAATAAATGCCTGTGGACAGACTTCAGTAATAGAGTCCTACCTAGCATGTTTGAGTCTTTGTGTGCAATGTTTGTAATGGCAATAAAAGTGACTACATTAAGTGATGTTGATTTCAATGGATCAGTGCTCATTAAGATATTAAACTTGATACTAGGGAACTGGACCTCAGAATAACATCTAGGTCTGGAAAAAGAATACATTAAATGTATAGCTCTGTATTTGAGGTCTCATTAGTCAAATGTAGGAGTAAAATACAAATATTTGCAAACATGATGCCCTTAGAAATTGTATCAGAACTATGAAGCTTCGCAAAAAAATATATGTCCTGACTCTTACACTCATTAACTATAGCACCTGTGGCTACCCACATAAGATCAAGCCACAGTGCCCTCCTGGTTAGAGTAGAGGATCTGTAGGCCCCAGCCCTTACTGAGGAGTTATTGAGAGTTGACAGCTGCTGAGAAGGGAGGTAGCCTCTGGTATGAATTCTACGCTCAGGTGGATAGCCCCACATCCATGCTCATACAGTGCAAGAACTGGAGTTTATGGTTTATAAAACATAGAAACAGACTTCAAATTTGGAGAGTGAAATGTTTGGGGGTTGGGATGTCTTAGGGTTACTACTGCTCTGATGAAATGCCATGACTAAAAGCAACTTGGGGAGGAAAGAATTTATTCTGCTTACACTTCCACATCACTGTTCATCATCAAAGGAAGTCAGAACAGGAACTTACACAGGGCAGGAACCTGGAGACAGGTGTTAATTCATGGGTCATGATGGGTGCTGCTTACTGGCTTGTAACTCATGGTCTTTTCAGCCTACTTATAGAAACCAGGTCCACCAACCCAAAAGTGGCCAATAGACTAGGCTCTTCCACATCACTCACTAAGAAAATGGCATTCAGGGTTTGGCCTTAAGGAGGCAGCTTCTGAAGTGAGGTTTGCTCCTGTCAGAGCTTGTGTCTAGTTGACATATAACTAGCAAGCTTATGTGAGGGATGCTAGGAAGGGGCAGATGAGGGGAGATATGATCATTGTATATCTGTATCAACTTATCAAGGACAAACAAAAGTAAGCAACGAATAGTTCTGAAAAAATATCATTTAAGGAAATTATGATAGTAAAAGACTGTAATCATAGAAAACAGCAATATAGAATACAATATATAGTATACAACCAAAGAAGTAATGAGTCTTACTAAAAACATCTCTGTTGTGTCAATTCCTCATGTGATTCTATGAAACGTAATACCACAACATGATTTAATGTTTTAGCATTTCACCATTGAGACATTTTTTTTCTTAAAATTTTTATTTTCAGAAGAGTATGAACTAATGATAGGGTAATAGGGCCAGGGAACAAACAGTGCTACCCAGACTTGACACCAAGCCCAAGACATGGGTAACAAACAGAGTCTCACCAATCTCTGAGCTCACTCCAACTTCAGGACTTGAAATTTCACCCATCTTCAACCTGGAAATCTCTACCCTGGAAAGACATGCCCCCACACTCTGCAATGAAACCCTGCATACATTCTGCCTTCTGTTCAGTTCCCTGAATTTCTCATGAACGAAGAAGCATCCACCCTCCTGGATCCTGCCCCTTAGCCCAAATAAATCTCTTTGTGAGAGGTTTGGTGTGAGTATGATGTCATTTTTCTTGGCTCCTGATAGCCAGGATACCTCCTGGAGTAGAGATGTAACAGTGCTATAGAGAAATCCTTTCCCTTCAGAGATGCAATATTATTTTAATAAAATACTCTGACAAATGGAAGGAAAGATGTAATGGAATGTTATTCTCTACTTTTGTAACCATGTAAATAGATTGTATAAATATGCTAAGAAAACAAATTGTCATCTATTATGCAAAAATTAAATGGTAAAAATGAATTTTGCCATGTAAGGAAAGGAACACAAAGCTTGTCTGAAGTCTCAAACTGTCTCATCTTTTATAGGTAGAGAACAATGGAGGTTTAAGATTAACAAACTGTATGAAAAAGCTTAAGGAAATATTTGAAAACACAAGGTCCATATGTCAAAAAATGTGCAAGGATCAATAATGGCTAGAGTAGTGAAATCTTGTTTCCAGAATGAGTAACACTGAAACATTTCAACATTTATATTTTTATATGATATAAATGTTTTTGTACTGAAAGTCGAGTTCCTCTTTTCTTTGAAATATAATTTTCTAGCTATTTGACTCGGCTAAATCATATTAGACCAGCTAAAAAAATCTGAGTTTTGTGAAAAATACATTTAAAGTTGTTATTTCTAAATCTTAGCAGTTTATTTAGCAAATTCCTTTATTGCTTTTTATATTGTAGTACTAAAAGTCTTCAATTTAGCAACACTTCACTAACCCTAGAGTTTCTAACTGTTTCTGTATTGAAAATTAGTCTATTCACAGTCTCCACTGTATAGACAGAATCTATGTCATCAAGTTACATAATTGAGTTAAACATATCTGTATTTCAAACTGATTTTCAAAGTATCACATACATGGCATTCATATAAACCAACAAACATTTGTGTTTTTTCTTAATTGGTCTGAGTTTATAAATGAAATAAAATATGAGTCAAGACAAAAATTGAGATGAAAATTGTCCTTTCAAGAAGATTGCATCGATACTATAGCTTGATTTTGGTAGGATGTCTACTTTTACAGTAATCCTACAGAGCCATGAGCATGGGCTTTAAAGGCAGGCAACAGAGTCATAGGCAGCCTTTGCTCCTGCTGTTAGGGTCACACATAAAAACCAAACTGCACATACGCCACACATGTATAGGGGGATATTTGCTTTTAAAGTCACTTATGAGAAATGCTTCAGTTTTTTTCTATAATTTATGACTCTGCTTTTTACATGACTCTAAATATGTATACTTAAATTTTATAATATATTTATTTTGTGATTTTTGCCTAAGTATTTTATTCATTTATAAGTATTTAGTAAATATTCATGTGCACATTTTGCATTTCATGAGTTTTGTTACCTTCTCCACTGTATTATGTGACACAATAATGAAAAGCCATAGGCTAATGTGAAACTTCAATTAGAAGGTTTTCTCTTGGTATTTGATGGTTAATTATGTAATTAATTGGAAAATAAATTACAATGTGAGGTTTGGGCCAGTGGCCTATTTTTTCAAATGAAGGTTCATATTTTACTTGTAATTGGATACCATAACACTGGTACATTGAAGTTGACTGTATGCCATCATTACCTTTAATGAAACTTATTGAGTAGATGATTATCTAATGCTTGGCTACTTTATACAATAATATGATTCTTAGATATAACCAGAAAAGGTAAGTAGGAGGTGATTTTATACTAATGCTGGGCATGTTTCTTTAAGGGACCAGTTTTAGACAACAAAGGTGGGCTAGCATAAGCTGACTTTGTTATATTACATAATAACTGAACCTATGATAAACAAAGCGATAATGTCATCCTTGTTCTTAGTATCTGACCATGGACTTGTAGAGTGTTTTCAGGTTTTTTTTTTTCCCCAATCAAAACTCTCACCTAGACCAGTCAACCTTCTGTGATAAGACTCAGTGTTTCACTGATACTTAAGAAATATTTTACATCCAGGGAATTGTTGATTTACCTAGTTTTGATTAGCTAGCTCATGCACAAAATCTTCCCTTGTCTTAAACTCTGGTTTATTTGTTCATAAGAATTCTTCACTGAGCATTTCCATGTCCATAGTAGTTAAATAGGTCATCTCATTTCTGATCATAACGATACATTTTTTTTTAAGACAAGGTATCTTGAGTTCATTCAAATACATTGTAGGTGTCTCAGAACTCATTGGTCATTTCAGAACTTGCCTCATTATAATTTAATGAGTCTCTCTCTCTCTCTCTCTCTCTCTCTCTCTCTCTCTCTCTCTCTCTCTCTCTCTCCCTCCCTCCCTCTCTCCCTCCCTCTCTCCCTCCCTCCTAACATATGTAAAAAGAGTGAAGAACATCTTGTCTATCCTTGTCTAGTGCATACAACTCACTTTCATTTATATATAAATGGGTTTACACCAGATACATTCTTTCTGAGAAGACCATTGACTAACTTCTGGTCAATAATATGTAAGAATAAAATGTTGGATATTTTCCATGAAATTACCTTTACAAAGGCATTGACTCTCATTGATAGACAGTTTTCTATTAACCTTTTGACCCATCTACTTGTGATTCAGAAACAAGAAGCTGAGCAGTTATTCTGTGCCAAAGAAGGACTGACATTTGCTAAAACCGAAAGGGCAGAATGATAAAAAGATGGGAATTCTCAGACACTGGAGAAGTGGCATGCAATCTTTAACTAGAATATCAAATTACTACTTCAGTGATAGAGAAAGCAAACTGGCTTAAGTTACTACCATTACATTATTCATTTTATAACAGTCAAAATTTCAAATATTATAAAAATTACCTCTCTAATAATTTAGGTGAAAATTTAGTACCTAATATCTCATGTTGGGAACTTGGTCTACTCACATGTAAATATAATTTTAAGTGAATAGTATTTCATGTTAAACATATAAGATGTGTCACGAGGGAGAATACAGGACTTTGGAGTGAAATGACCTAGAACCAGTAGACTGATAATTATTGAGTCTCTTCTCAATTTTATAATCTGTAAAATAGAGAGAATAGTAATTCCCTTATTAGAATTTTGAAAAGAAAAAGAAAAAAGAACTTGCCTTGTGAAAAACATAGTATAACATGAGCAAATGGTATACATTTGCTTGATTTAAAAATAAATTATAGATTACCATTATCAAGATACCTAATATTGATTTTACTCTCTGGCACACAAATGGGGGTTTAGAGAATTAATATCTCTGTTCATTCAAGAGATGGTACAGGATTAATAAGTTACACAGCCACAGGCTAGTGTTAGGTAATATCAAGACAACTTCTGATAGTTGGTTCTCTCTAATGTCTGATATGGGACTCGAACTATGATCAGCAGAATCATGAGGCAAGGACCACATCTTTATGAGTCATCTTGCTAATCTAAGAAGCAATTGTTATGTGCAGGCCTTCAGTTTCTCATCAGTTCTGACTATTGTTCTTATATATGCTTATCTTTTTCCATTTCATCAGCAGATATTTATTGAAGACATTGCCCATTTACTTCAGACCTGTCAATCCAAATGTCACCTTGAATGATCTTTTTATCATTCATTAAACTTTCCTTATTTTTGTTTTATTGTTTTTGTGGTTAGGGAAAGTTAAACAAACCAAAACAAATTGGTGAAAGGCAATCTATGCCTATCCAATAGGAAATGAAATTATTGTTTGGAAAATTTTGTACAGAGTTAAACTGTACACCGTTCCAATTAAGAAATTTGTCCTTGGTATGGAAGATGGTTAATGGTTAAAGGGGACATATTGCCACAGGTTAGTGTTAGGTATACACACACACACACACACTATAGACAGAGTAGGCTATTCCAGACTGGATTGGACTAAATGTGTAGACAAGAAGAGAACTGAACACTTAAACCCCAACTCTTACTTTCTGAGTGCTGGTATTATACCTATGGTCTACCAGGTTTGTTTGTGAGATGCTGGGGATTGAAGCCAGGGCTTCAGTATGTTAGGTAGTCATTGTACCATCTGAGTTATATCTCCACCTCTGTTAGGTATTAAGCTATCAGGGTGACTTTAATGACTTATTTATTTTTTTTTTACTTATCGCTTTAGAACCAACATATTCATACTCATTTTTATTTATCTTGCAGTTAAGAAACTGGAACACAACCTTCTTTCTGCTAGATATTTGCTAATTAAAAAAATATTGCTTAAATGCACTTCATTCTGTAAAACATTTAAGCATTTAAGTATATTTATTGATAATTTCTCAGACATAAAATTTGTTTGACTCTCACATTTAACATACTGGAATAATTGTAATATTCTGGTGGTTATTAACTATGACAGTGTTTTCTCTTGCTGGGATGAGATGTCAGGTCTCGTTATCCTCTCTGCAATCTCATAATGTAGTGGTTCACATAAGTCTCATTTAAAAGAATCCAACTCAGTCCATTTCCCTCATAAACTATGTGAATACAATCTTTATTCAGATAGCATCATTGGAAATAAGCTCATTTTGGAAGCTGCTTAACACTACTGCTATTATGACTTGTAGTAAAATCATGATAAGGAAAGGAAAACACATAATGTGTCTCTGATAAATCTCATACATTCAGAATACTGAAGACTATCCTAATTTACTTGTAAGTACGTAGACTTAATAGTGCAGAGGAAAGAAAATGTGTGTTAATCTATATTAATATAAATCATTCTAGACAACTCTGAATATTAACTCATATAAACACTGGCAAAAATCAAATATTTTAATAAATTACCTGAAGTGCTACATTATGTGCAAAAAGACACAGAACTGTGTACTCTTTTACATTTAATTTTAAATTATTTAGTCTAATCATATATGACTGTTGCTACATGAAATAGTAAAAGGTGAGCAACAAACTAGTGACTTACTGAACTTTTGAGAAGAAATAATGATCAGAGTGTTTCCTATTTAAATGAGCAAATCAAAGAGGATTATTGTAAATCTATGCCAGTGCTTGGAAAGAATTTATGCTCATCTTTTGTTGCTGTTAATTTTGCAGTAATCAGATTATTACCTGTATATTTATTTTTCTTTAATATAATTAAAAATAAACAACACATATGCACTTATTTCCATTAAAATGGTAAATCCTACATTGTATACTTTAATACATGATGAGGGACTGGAGAGTTATCTCAGTGATTAAAGAGTGAAGTCGATGAGAGTGAATACTGAGCTAATAGCTATTCTCATATAACTGAGGGAGAAATTATATTCAGACTCTAATTATGTCTTTTGCAAGGTTCTTTCCTGGTGTGTATGAAGCTCTGTCAGTTCTTCCTCTGAGACAATAATATGTATTTATGCCTATAACTGCTATACAAAACAATATCTGTTAAAAAGGTAACAACCCAGATACTATATGAAAGTAAGTGAAGAGGTAGGAAATTGAGGAAGGGTCACAGTGGAAATTAGGAGCAGGATTTGATAATGGGGATTTGAAGATGGTCATGTATGAAATGATATATGATGAAGATGATCATGTATGAAATGATTTCATGTATGAAATGTCACAATGAAACCTACTATTTTGTACAATTAGTAAATGATACTATAACTTTTAAGTTACAAAATACATTTAATGTAAAAGTAAACAAGCAAACAGCTATCTAGAGTGCAGTGAAGGTGGTTACTCCAATTTTGAACAAACTTTGGGTCTCTAATTTAAAACAAAAAAAAAGTGGTTTGAGCAACACTGAAGGGGCTGTTAGATCCTTGGAAGTTAGCACATGTTAACCACTTTTAAAGCAGGAAACAGGGAATAGTACACTCTTGTAAGGATTATGGTCTGCCCAGCCATTGGGCTACTGACCAGGGTTGTATTATCCAACATAATTATGAATTCTTTCCTGTAAAATAGACTTCAAACCTGATCACAAAGTGGTTGTTTTCCCTCAGTAAGTCATGCAGATCACCATTGTAGCACTTAGGATCTAGGGGTGGGTAAGTATATTAATGTCTTTTCTCCCCAGTAGTGCATATTGCATTTTCCGGCATTGTGAAAGGTACCAGCAGAAGGCAGCTCACAGGAAGGTTCAGTCTTTTTTTTTTTTTTTTTTTGGTTGTTCGAGACAGGGTTTCTCTGTGTAGCCCTGGCTGTCCTGGCACTCACTTTGTAGACCAGGCTGGCCTCGAACTCAGAAATCCGCCTGCCTCTGCCTCCCGAGTGCTGGGACTAAAGGCGTGCGCCACCACGCCCGGCGGAAGGTTCAGTCTTAGATCAAGATTGATTTGTTCTAAATCCAAAGATGTTTGGTCATGTCATCAATAAGGTCTAACAATCTAGTTATGATGAACATTCAAGAGCAAAGCCAGTGTCTTGTGTAATTTGGATACTTCTGTGGTTTCCCTGACCAATAACATTTGCCTATTAATAGTATTTTTTACAGAAAATTAAATATGAAACACATGAGATCTTAATTTCACATGTTAACTTGTTTAAGATTAACAACCATTTTGTCAGATTAACGTTATAATAAGATTTCTAACTGACTGCTCGTCTGAAGGACCTGAATTGAAATCCCAGCAACCACATGGTGGCTTACAACCACCGGTAATGAGAACTGATGCACTTTTCTGGTGTGTCTGAAGACAGGTACAGTGTACATATGTATAATAATAAAAAATCCTTAAAAGAAAAAAGAATTCTAAACGCAGCATTGTTATTTGTAAGTAAGACTGAAATTCAATATAGATTTAAGCTATATACTCTTAAACTAGTTGATTGTTCTTTATAAAAAGTATTTGGGATTTTTAAAAATTATTTGGGATTATTTTAAAACAATTCAAAATCTGGTCTTCTGAAACTGATCTAATTACCTTGCTCACTGCATTAAGTAACTCTAAATTTCATCATATATAAACTAAAGAATAAATAGCTACTCAGAAAAAAAATGAATTTAAAAATAGTGTTGTAAATTTTTCTATAAGATGTGAAAAATTCACTTGCTACTTCAGTGTAACTGAAATAAAAGTAACCAAAATAAAACTGAAGTCATTTTTGAAATGGAAATAAATGCTTCCTTATTAAAAAAAAAAAAACATACACATTTGGGCCAGGCGTGGTGTTGCCTTCCTTTAATCCAGGCATTTGTGAGACAAAGGCTAGGTAGTTTCTGTGATTTCAAGGCCAGCCTATTCTACAGAACAAGATCCAGGACAGTCAGGGCTACACAAAGAACCCCTGTTTCAAAAAAAAATGTATATTTAATCCTTCAGTAGACTAAATACATACTTGATTGTTTGAACATTAAAAAATATCTAGTCACTTTTTTCCAAGGAAAAAAATACATTCAAATATTTAAAATTTCTTAATTTTAGAGAAAACATCCCCACCATATTGGCCTTTGGGCAAGCATGTGGTGCATTTTTTATTTTTAATTGATGATTAATATGTATGTAAGGGCAGGTCATTGTGGGGGTTAGGGCAACTCCTGAACTCCTGTGGTAGTGGTCCTGGATGCTGTGGCACACACTTTTAATCCCAGCCCTTGGGAGGCAGAGGCAGGCCAATTTCTGAGTTCGAGGCCAGCCTGGTCTAAAATGTGAGTTCCAGGACAGCCAGGGCTACACAGAGAAACCCTGTCTCAAAAAACAAAACCAAACCAAACCAAACCAAACCAAACCAAACCAAACCAAACCAAACCAAACCAAACCAAACCAAACAGCAGGCTGGGCATGCCAGGAGAAGCAACTCAACTATCTCAGCTCCTTCCTTCAAGTTCCTGCCCTACTTGCATTTCTGCCCTGACTTTCCTCAGCAATGGAGTGTGATCTGAGAGCTGCAAACTAAATTAAATCCTTTTCTTTCCCCGAACCCCCAAATCTCAATTTCCTCTTCTCTTTAATTGCTCTTGGCTAACTAGTGCTCAATGTTGGTCTGCTGTGCACATGTTATGACATGCTTCTTTCGTGGCTAATTGCCTGGTCCATGAGCAATTAGTAAAGCCTCTGTTTATTGTAGAGCACTTGACTGAGCACACAGTTATTCACATTTTCAAACTTCACCTCTATGGCCATTCCTCTGCTATGTTCCAATATTAATGGTGTGCTGGTTCTAAGTGACATTCACAAATCACCAATTAGCAGTTTCTTTTAGTCCAAGGGTTAAAGACCCTAAGCACATGTAGTTGGGAGAAAAGAAAACCAAGGAGATAGACATCTGTCTAAATATTGTTAGAAAAAGGTGGTCAGGCAGCTGTGTTTCTAATATTTTCCCTAAGTTCTCTACTTCCTTTATCATAATTTTTATGAAACTCTTTGGTAGTCATCAGTATGGAAGTATAGACATGAGTCCCTTAAATATAGAAATATAAACACTCAGCAGGCGAATTTCTGAGTTGGAGGCCAGCCTGGTCTACAAAGTGAGTTCCAGGACAGCAAGGGCTATACAGAGAAACCCTGTCTCGAAAAAACCAAAAAAAAAAAAAAAAAAAAAAGAAATTCTCTTTGGTGTTGAACGTATTTATTTTATCATTATTGACTTGTGGCAGCTTCCAGAAATACTATGATTGATTCTCAATTTCACTACATCAGCCAAACATGGAAAAATTGATTAGTAATGTCTACTTTGAGTATGAAAATGCACAAAAGTTAAAAAAAATAAAAGCTGTTCATCCTAGATTAGATGCTCATTATTAAAGCCAGACAGCAGAATTCAGACTACTGTAAAACTACTCTAGATAGTAGACTTAAGATGCTGAATATAAGAAAAAAGCAGCTAACTATATAGGTCTAAATATTGAGTTTAGTGTAAAATTCCTTTGGATAAGGTGGGTGTACTTATTCATGACAATTTGTACCACATAATTATTTAAGTGCATGGCTGAAAAATATTAAAAATTGTAAAATCTTCCAAATTGATAAGTCTAAGTGATAGATAGTACTTTATTGGCATGACTAAGGTATCAGTCATAAATTAGTTTTAAAGAGAGAATTGTTAAATATATAAATGTGTGTTTTAGTTATTTATCTTTATGAACATATACAGAAGTGTATGGTTTTAGTCTATGGAATGTCTAATTGTCTTTACACTATACACTGGAAGAGTTGTGAACTTGTAATCAATGAATTATCCCTAATCACATTATTAGCCCTATTTTCTTCAAGACTGCCTTAGATGTTTACTTT
Source organism: Mus caroli (assembly GCF_978045245.1). Classification (NCBI taxonomy): domain Eukaryota; kingdom Metazoa; phylum Chordata; class Mammalia; order Rodentia; family Muridae; genus Mus; species Mus caroli. Next base: position 71,755,264 of record NW_028227259.1, on the reverse strand, counting down.
CTTACTCTCTTAATTTTCTTCAACTAGTGCATCAACAGTCCAGCTGTCTCTAATTCAGTTCACATCCATTTTCTTCATCACCCTCAGTTGACTGTGGCCATGCTTCCTTGCTGTCTCCTCTGCTTCCACTCTTCCCCAACATTCCTAGTATTCCATTTTCAGTGTTGAAGTCATCTTTTTTTTTTCTAAACAGCATATATAATATCTTATCTCCTCTGTGTTTAATACCCTCTAACAAATTCTTATGGTGGTTGTACAGAATCCACATTTCTTACCTTTGCCTTAAAAGCCGAACATTCTCAGACATGGGCATTTTTCACTCTGATCATTGCTCTTCCTTTATCAGCTTACTCAATTGTACTGATTTTCATCTTTTGGGATAATGTCATACTTTTGCAAGTAAAAGCATACTAAAGCTAATCTGAGGAGGAAAAGACATCCTTTTATCGTACATTTTGGAAAGGATCACTGTTAATTCCTACAAATAAATTATGACAGGGACACTCCAAAGATTTCTTTTTTGTTTGTTGGCTCTTTGGTTTGTTTGTTTTTGTTGTTGTTTCTTTTTTAATTTTTATTTATTTATTTATTTATTTATTTATTTATTTATTTTTGGTTTTTCGAGACAGGGTTTCTCTATGTTGTAGCCCTGGCTGTCCTGGAACACACTTTGTAGACTAGGTTGGCCTTGAACTCAGAAATTTGCTTGCCTCTGCCTCCTGAGTGCTGGGATTAAAGGTGTGCGCCACCATGCCTGGCTTTCTTTTTGTTTTTATTATTCAATCTGTGTGTGTGTATGTGTGTGTGTGTGTGTGTGTGTATGTGTGTGTAAAAAAGTGAATATAACTGAAGATGTTCATACAATCCAGAAGAGGGCTTCAGATCTCCTGTTCCTTCAGACTTGGTTCTTGTACAAGAGGAGCCCATATTCATTACTGGTAATATTACTCCAGTCCCAAAGGAGGGAATCTCTCAATACTCCACAGCTTTTGCCTGGGCTGCTAGAAAGATGTAGTGCCATTAATAACAGAGAGATTCAGTTTGGCAAATACTTGATGTGGGGATTTGAATTATCTGAGTATTGAATATATGAACCTATCATTGGGGAAAGAAATCCAAGTTTAGGTAGAATTTATAAATTGTTGAAATATCCATAGCATCTAATGTCAGAGATTTCTTCATTATCTGGAACAGTAAGCATTTGCAAAATAGAATCCTTCATCTGAGAAGCAGTAAAATAAAAGGGAGTGCTTGGGAAAGGGTATAGTATACTCACTGGATTCCCAGAGGGAATGATTGATGAGGAGACTTCAGCACTTAAAATACCCTGTGACAAGTATGTATGAAGAAAGGGGACAGGGGAAATGACTCATTAGATAAAGAAGCTGATGCACAAGTGTATGTAATTAAGTTATAACTCCCAAGAAACCACATAAAATCTTGGCTTAGTAGCACATGTCTGGAATCTCAGATACAGAGACCAGAATAACCCCAGAATTTTTTAGGTTGGCTAGTTTGGCACAGACTGATTAATTACAAAGACACCCTGACTCAAACAAGTAAAAGCCAAGGAAAAACACCTGAAATTGTGCTAAATGGATAGTATGTACCTGCATTCACACAGCAGAGGAAGTCGACTTGCTCACACACATACACAAATACAGGCATATAATATATACATATAAAGAAAGAGGAGACTATCAATGCCAAAGTGTGTTAACAAATCAAATAAACCGTGAACTTAGAATAAACCACAGGATATGGTACATAAGAAAAGATATAGTGGCCTTGCTAGAAACTTTTTGTGGAATGATGGAGTTGCAATCTTATTTTAAGAGAAATAGAATTGTGTGGGAAAATTCTGCTAATTAAGATCAAAGTCCACCATACTGAATAGCCTCTGGGCTAGGTGCAAAGTGGGAGACTTACTTCAATAGTTGGGCTTCTCCTTCCCTGATCTTGTCTTGGGAATTCTAAGCCCCCACGTATGTCTCTACTGAAGGAATGTCATATGACTTCAGTTAGATTGCAGGATCAATTTTCTTTTTCCTGATAAGAACCTATTCAACTAGCACCTTAAATTCTAGAAATGTTTCCCCATGCTAATGAGGCATTTTGATCCCCTAAGCCCTTTGTCAATACCTTTGGCTATCTTGGGTGTTCCTACCCTCTATTTCCTAAAACTTTATAATCCTTGAATCACACCAAGTGATCTGCCTCCTGATAGCTGGTTCCCCATGTGGTCATTCACCATAACTAACCACAGAGCTTCCAAAACCACCTCCAACCCCTATGTCCCCCATCATCATCTCTGCACCCACTGCCCTCATGAACTATATTAGATGATCCACAAGAGCCAGGAGACACACAGAATTGGAGTTAGAGACAGAAAATATATACATTTCTATCAAGAAAAGCTGCATAGGTAACAAACTGATATGGAATGTAAACTGATATGGAATGTAAATGTGTATGTGAATGTAATCATTCACATACACATTTAATCAAAGCATACATTCCTCATTACCATGAAATAACTTTATAATTATTTTAAGGATATTTTTTAGCATGCTGGTCATCCCCAAGGCCACTTTCAGATAGGCCATTTCTTATAGTATTCTGGGATCAGAAATAATATTTTAAATATTTTGGGCAAGACTCTTCTTTATAAAGATATGGAGCAGAGCTCCCTAAAATAAAGAGCCTTTGTATCTAATTCACTTATGATAAATAATTTTCCTTTATTTATATTGTTTAATATCAATGTAATGCTGCTAACATTATTCTGTCTTCATGCAGATGTTTTGTAGTTTCTCCCAATACTTTCTATGCTGGTACATTCTAAACACTAATTCTGCCAGGATTTCTGGGCTAATTAAATGATAAAGAAAAGGTATTTTCCATCATTATGGCTGGGACAAGAATAGTAAATCACTGCAAGTACAAATTGGGAAGTCTGTCTTAACATCATTTGGCAGGATGCCCAGGGAACACTCCTATTGGTCCAACACCCACTTATAATGAGCGTACTCATGAATGTGCTCTAATAAATGTCTAGAAGAAGCCATTGGAAGCAAATATTCCTGTTACTGGGATCATTTGCAGTTTATATGTGCATGGGAGAAAGCAAGATAGCATGTCCTCTTTCACATCTGAGTGAAGTAATATGTCTCCTCAAAGTAACGGAGGCACATGATCTTTGAAAACAGAATGTATAACGGTAACTCCGTAGCAATAAGAAAAGTTTACAAATCAGTAAAAGGGATGTGACGAACGTTATTTAATTTTAGATAGTTCCAGATACCTAGAAATAGTTTTGTAAATTGACTTAGCTCAGTAGAATTAAAAGATATTGTATGTAGTGTGGTGAAAATTACCTCTGGCTGGTTCAGTTGAAGATATATAGACACCACTAGAAGGGCCAATATTTTGTCAATGCCATAAACATTTTCCCCATTATGGCTCCTGTACCAAACACAGCGTAAATTCCCCCACTTCTTTCTTATGAGATCTTGTGCAGACAGCTTCAGTGAACCACATTGTGCCTAAACTTCTGACCCATGGGAACTATGAAACAATACATAGTTGTTAGTTTAGGTTAACAAGTTCATAACCATTTATTATCCAGTCACAGAAAATGAGCACTCTTTGATAAATTTATTTCCATTTAATCGATTAGGAATGAACTTTAGAGGAACAGACATCATCCCAGTTAAATATCCTATGAGGGTAACAACGATTTAAGGACATTAACATTTTGTTACATGGTAGGTTCCCATTTCACTAGGAAGAAAATTTCTACCATTGAGGAGAAAAGGACTGAATGTAGTTGACATTTGGCCTGGCAGTGGAGTACACAAAGTCAAGAAGGAAAATATTGAGGCTTGCATGAAGACAGTGTTAATCAGTGGTGGTTCATTCTAGCACAGCTAAGAGATAATGGACACTCCATTGTTAGTTCTCCTAAGAGGTCACAAGGATAAAAATAGAGGCTAAAGACAAGCAGTGAAGCTGACCACAGAAGTCCTCACTGACTCACATGGTTGTGAGACCGTGAAAGGCAGCTTTTTTTTTTTTTTTTTTTTTTTTCCTGGTCGAGCTAGGTTTAAACCCCGGAGATCCATTTAATCTGCAAGGGAAAGAAGGCCCATTTGCCATGCTCCCAGACATAGGCTCCTGACAGGAGGCCCCAGCTTCATAATTCCGTGGCCATCAGTCACATAGGCAATGCCCCAAGCTCCTGGTATTCTGTCTGGACTCCACCCCCACAGTTACCTGGCAACAGCCAGGTATGCTCCTCCCCTCAGTTTCCTGGCCACAGCCAGCTAGGCAGGCCCACTATAAAAGGGGTGTTTACCACCTCCTCCCTCTCTTCCTGCTTTCTTTTTCTCTTGCCTTCTTGTTCCCCCTCTCTCTGTCTTACCTTTCCCCCTCTCTCCACATGGCCATAACCCACCTCTACTTCCCTACTCTCTTCCTTTCTCTGTCTTTCTACAATAAATGCCTTAAAACCATGACTGCCTCTTCTCCTTGGGATATGTTGTGCTGGAACAATGGAGAAAGTTTCCCCTTAATGAGCAGTGCAGCTTCTAACCTCCCAAAGGAAAGCCTCTCTGTGTTCCCAGATAGGTCTCCACTGAGCCAAGCTGCCTGAGCAAGCAAACCTAGGACTCTCCTCCCAGCAGGACCCTGCAGGAGTGTTCTCCTCCTGCCCTTTCCCACTCTGCCCCAGGCTAGAGTTCCCAACAGGGCCACAAGTCCATTCAGGCTCAGGGGACCCCAGCCAACTCCAGCAGGTTCCACAGGGTCCCCTGACTATGTCTTCCCCACTCCCAGAGAGGGATCCTGAGTCTTCTCACAGCCCAATGCCCACCTTGGGTCAATCAAACTTCCCATGTCCCTTCTTACCCAGAAGCCCAAGCCAGACACAGGACCTCATTTATAACCCATACCTGGTGTATGATTTCAGCCACTTTTTTTTTTAATCTATGAATTCTATTGACAGATTTTGGCATGGCACATATCAACTCCAAGATAACTTCTCAAGATAAAGCCAGAAACCAGTGACCAATTAATTCCTTTTTATTCAAGTGTAGGTCATCAGCCCCTTCGAATTCCATTGTTAGTTAATACTTAAATAATTACTCTTCCACTCTATTAATATTCTGATTTAAATTGGCATTTCTTTTCTATTAAAAAGAGCTATCTTCTTCATCATAAAAATCAGTTTCAGTAGGAAGTGTAGAGGGGAGAAAGGATGAAATCCTGATATGCAGCAGGAACATAAAGATGGAGATATAATAAAGTACAGATGGAGCTCAGCACTGATAACAGTTCTTTCATAATGTTAGTTGTATACTAGGATTTTTTTCTAAGATTCTTTGTTTTGATTCAGTAGAAAACAAGACTAAACAAACATCTCTGTAAATGGCACTGTTGTAATTCAACATTCAAATTTAAATAGAAGAAACCAAAATTAATGATGGAGAAAGAGATGTCCATTCTCCCAGGGAACCAATGTTTAAGTAAGCAATTACAGTGGATTATATTTATATATATTTATATTTGTAGTGGTGGTGAGCCAACAAAAGAAATTAAAGGAGCTTGCTCTAGCCTTCTGGACACATGCACACACACATACATGCACGCACACTTGCATGCAAATCATCTTTAGACATCTACTTTAAGTTAGCAGTGTAGTTTGGATCCAGATTTTGAAATCTGGAGCATGTTAGTCAAATGTCCAATTCTATATTATGAATTGTATGACTCTAAAACTTAAAACTCAAGTTCTCTGTTTTAAATATGGTTCCCATCATTTATATAAGCCATTGAGATAAAAGTTTGAAAAGAGATTGAGTGGTGTTGGAGAGAGGGCTCAGTGTTTATTAGCAGTAATGCTTTTACCGAGGACCCAGGTTCAGTTCTCAACACCCACAAAGCAGCTCACAGCCTTTATAATTCCAGTTCCACATGTCTAGTGCTCTCTTCTGACCTCTGTGAACATGAAGAATGTATAACATGCACAAACATTCATATAGACATACAGGCAAATTCTCATTCCCCAAACATTAATACATTAGAAAAAAACTTTAAAAAAAATGAAGTAATAAAACAGTGTTTAGAAATGTTGATGGAAATTAATGTGCAATAATTTAATGCCAATTAATTATGTCTAATACTTCTTCAGATTATATAAAGCTTGACATTATTGGTTATCATTTAGTTTCTTCTTGATAACTTTCCAGAACAGATGGACATGTGGATGGATGGGTGACATATTCTGTGGAACCCTCTCTCACATCCTCCAATAGGTATTTCCTGTAAAATGATCCCCTGGTGTCCAATGCTGAAAGTCAGGACTAAACAAAATTAAAATAATTTCCATGCTGTCAATTTCTGTGAGTGGCAACATGAATGGTAAATAATTGAGCCTGATAGTTTTACACCAAGATCTTTCAATTTAGATTTTTTTATTTTGTTTTGTTTTTAGATTTTTTTCGTAAATATCTTTTCTTTGACAGCTTAATAGGCTTAGTGTCACAAAATATTCATTTTAGCAGGTGGCTGTCCATCATGTCTTTTAGCATAACTGTCAGTAACACTGGGCATTAACCAGTTTTTAAGTCATCTTCAGATGCTATACCTTATATAGTAATTAATTTAATATTTGGAACAATCAAGTGAGGGGGACATTCTTATTTACATTTTTCATAATACTGATAAAAATTCTAAGACCTATTTTTCAGTGACAGAGACTAACATATTGACCAAGTGTAATGTGATAGTGTTGTGCTTCAAAGACCTCAAACATTAGTGGCTACATTTATTTATTTATTTATTTATTTATTATTTATTTATTTATTCATTCATTCATTCATTCATTCACTCACTCATTCATTCTTTCATACGGGTGTCCATGTTTGTGTGTGTATACACAATGCAGGGTGTATTTGTGTTTATGTCTGCAAGTCAGAGAACCACTTGCAGGAGTGCGTTCCCTCCTTTCACAACATGGGTCTTAGAGATCAAACATAGACCATCAGGCTTGGCAGCAATTGCCTTCCCCTTGATTCGTATTGCTGGCGTGAGATGATATTTTTAAGGATCTCTATCATTTATTTAAAATTTTTTCATTAATTTTCATTCAATAACCAGTAGTAATAGTTTTCTTAAGACATCCTTTTAATTTAAAAATAAATCCGTTTTGAAAGACTAGAGAAATTCAGTTCGATCAAATTCAGTAAATTAATAAGTGAAATCCATTGAACTTACAACAGAGAAACACTTCTTGACTTCTCATTGCTTTTAGGGTTTAATGATGAAAGTAGAAATAAATGCCAGCTGGTCACACCAAAAGAAAACTTTATGAATTCAAGCTCATTTGGTATAATTATTACTCTCATATTGATTTTTTATTTAATCTCCCACTTAAACAAAGAAAATATCTTAGCATAGTATAATTAAGGTGGGTTCATTAAGGAAAGTACAATTGGAGAAAATATATTATACACAGTATAAATAATAAGGGCAATGGCTCAAAAGGCTGAAGAATAACAGGAAACATCAATCTTGATCAGGTCAGGGAAAAGTTAGATATCTTCATGTTCTGGTTATGGAGACTCAATTGTAAGAGCATTACATAAATGCGATTGCTTTTCAAAATCAATTGAAAAAGGTGAGAAAGTAGACGTGTCCACATCACTCAAGACAACAATGACAAGCCGGGCAGTGATGACTCATGCCTTTAATCCCAGCCCTTGGGAGGCAGAGGCAGGCGGATTTTTGAGTTCGAGGCCACCCTGGTCTACAGAGTGAGTTCCAGGACATCCAGGGCTACACAGAGAAACCCTGTCTCGAAAAACAAACAAACAAACAAAAAAGACAACGATGACTCTATTGTCTTAATTAGCATTTCTTAAAGTTAGAGTGTGTGGTGTCCTCAAAGTAGTACAAGGAAGAAAACAAATATTTTAAATTGGTTATCATACCTGTGGGACACTTGTCAGTTTCTGCTATTATGCCAAAACACTTGAGGCTACTAAGCCTGTTTTAGAAACGAGACATATTTTGATTCACACTTTTCAAGATCCAAGGTCTCAGGACTCTTGACTTTGTAGCTTAGAATAGAAATTCATTACTTTACCTATTTTCTTTCTTCTCTCCAGCACCCCCCAAATAACCACCGTATAACTTCTCACAACCCATCACGAAATTTATAGCCTCTATTTCTTTTATTATTGTTGTTACATGTACACATGTGAAAGCATGTATGAATGTCTATATGCATTCATATATGTATATATGAATGTGCATACAAAAGATAAGAATATGACCTATTAAGGAGTGTTTGTTTGTTTCTATGTATATAAGTTCAAGGTTGACCATTTGGTATTGGGTAAGCAATAATGCAGCTCTTCCTTAGACCCCTGCCCAGCAGGCATTAGCTGCACTTGGTTCTTTGTCTAGGGGTGGGACTCCATGATATTTTTCTCATTCCACTATAGCATGTTTATTGATATCATCATTGTTCCGGTCTTGTTTATGCAGATGTTTCCAGAAGAAGTTGTTTCACAGCTGATTTCCTGTTCCTCTGACTCTTACTATCTTTCTGTCCCCTCTCTCTTGCTATTTCCTAAGGTATAGATGTAGGAGTTGTGATGTCAGTGGGACTGGGATCCCCATTTGTTGATGTTGGCATTGTATCCAGTTATGGATTTCTGTGATGGTCCCCAATCCAAGTTTCTTTGATATAGGGTGGACACTACACTTATCTGTGCATATAAAGATAAAATTTGGAATGTATTAAGGAATTGCACTGGTCTAGGTGTGTGGAGGTAGGAGATTCTTTTCTAAGTTTTGTGACTTCTTTAGCCCTGGAAAGTCAGCTACATGTCTAGAACTAAGCATGATTGAACTGCTGTTAAGTGGAATTATATCTACTGAGACAGCTCTTAACATATGAGTGCCACTTATTACAGCTATATGGATGTCTTACCATGGTGGTTATTGTTGTAGCTTTTAGGTACCCCAGTTGAGTAGAATTATTAATTGCTTCCCTCCTTTGTTAGCTTGCATAGTATTTTATGGTACCATGAAAGCCAGACCACAGAGAGGAGACTTTCAGGTTAGATATAGATCAATTATTCAAGCTCTGTTTCTTAAGTGTTTCAATAGGAGTGGCCTTACTTCAAAGTCTCAGAGGCAATGGAGAGTAACAGCAATAATCTCTGTTGTTTTGGGAATCACTTGAGTTGTCCTAAACTGCATAAAGGTTTCATGTGTTGTTACTAAAATTTCGTGAATATGCAATATAGAGTAACTAAAGAGTGCAAGACAGTACAAAAGTATACTAGATGGTGGGAGCCATAAGATGGGGATATGGAGATACGATTGATACAAAGTGCAAAACAGAAAAATGGGGATAGGTCACACCACACGCACACACACACACACACACACACACACACACTAAAATCTCTCTCCGTCTATCTCCCCTTCTCTTAAGTCGACAATGTTTTCTGCCAAAAGTCATAGACTAACAGGTAATTTTTTTTATTATTTAAGAATTATTTGAATGAGAGAATATATCATTTATACCTGAGTACTGTACTTACATTGTTTCCACCCCTTCTACTTTATGAAAATCTCAACCCCGATTCTGTCCCAAACTCATGATCTCATCGTTAATTATTATTCCATATTTATTTCCATATATATATATCCAGATAATTCAATGCTGATCATATGAGCAGTCATTTTGGACAGATATCTTGGGACTGCATAACATATAAGTGGGTTTATCCTGGAGAAGATTAATTCTACCTTTCTTAGAAGCCTTTGATTACCTATAGCTCTTCAAATGGGGCAGGCACACAAAAGGGGTTGTGAATTTTCTCACATCCATGATGACATGACAATTGGTATTGAATTTACTAAAATTAACTCCGTAGCTAAAATGAGTGTTTTCAGGCAGTGATTCTGCTGATATGAATCTGGAAGGTTTTACAAGTCATTTCCAATTTAGGAAAGTCAACCTAATGAGGCTCTTTCTCAATCTGTTAATATTTACATCCCTTTAATCGTTTAGATTTTATTCAAAGAAATAGAGATGCATGGATGTGTGCCTTTTCCTTGGTACATGCTGCACATATTCTAACAGCCCCATCAAGTGTGAGAAAACAAGAAGGTTAATCATACTTATGATACATAATGAAGCACATTATCACTACAACACATTAAGCTGACTTAGCATTTTAAAAATCATTGTACAAACATCTGGATTGTTTGAATTAACAACTGCTAATTTTGAGTTTTCCTTGTCTCACTTTTGTTGTTGTTATTAGCTTTTTAAAACTCTACAATTGTATTTATTTTATTTTTAATTGACATTTTTATTATTTATTCATTTCCTTACTTACTTATTCACTTTACATCTAAATATCTGCCCTCCTGGGTCCCTCCCTGACATCTTTCCCTTGCTCCTCCCTCCCCTTCTCCTCTGAGAATGGGGAAGCATCCTGGGTCTCACCCCACTCAGGCACTATAAGTCACTACATGACCAGGTGGTTCCTCTCCTACTGAGGTCAGACAAGGCAGCCTCGGTGAGGGGAATGGGATCCATAGGCAGGCAATAGGTACAGGGACAGCCTCTTCTTCAGTTGTTGGACCTGCATGAAGGCCAAGCTGTGCATTTGCCATGTACAAGCAGGGGCCTAGGTCCAGCACATGCTCACTCTTTGGTTGGTGGTTTAATCTCTGGGAGCTCCCAAGGGTCTAGGTTAATTGTCTCTGTTGGTCTTCCTGTGGAGTCCCTGCCCTCTTTGGATCCCTCAATCCGTCCCCCAACTCTTCCACAAGACTCCCTGAGCTCCATCTGTTTCCATTGGCTGTTGAGTAAAGCCTCTCAGAGGAGAGTTAGTTATGCTAGGATTCTGTCTGACAGCATGACAGTATCATTAATAGTGTTGGGGGTTGGTTCTTACCCATGGGCTAATCTCAGTTTGGGTCAGTCATTTGTTGGCCATCCCCTCAGACTGCTCCATCTTTGTCTCTACACATCTTGTAGTCAGGACACATTTTTTTATTAGATATTTTCTTTACTTACACTTTAAATGTTATCCCCTTTCCTAGTTTCCCCTCTGAAAATCCCCTATCTCTTCCCTGCTCCCCTTACTCCCCAACCTACCCACTCCCACTTCCTGACCCTGGCATTCCCCTATACTGGGGCATAGAACCTTCACAGAACCAAGGGCCTCTCCTCCCATTGTTGACCGAATAGGCCATCCTCTGCTACATATGTAGCTAGAGACACGAGTCCCACCATGTGTTTTCTTTGATTGGTGGTTTACTCCCAGGGAGCTCTGGGGGTACTGCTTAGTTAATATTGTTGCTCCTCCTATTGGGATGTAAATCCTTCAGTTCTTTGGGTCCTTTCTCTAGCCCAGGACACATTTTGGATCAATGATTCTGAGGATGGATTGCTGTCCTTATCCCTTCAGTGAGAGTCCTGCCTGGCTACAGGCTATGGCCTCTTTAGGTGAGTTGCTTCTGAGGCTGGATTGCTATCCTTATCCCTCCAGTGAGAGTCCTGCCTGGCTACAGGCTATGGCATCTTTAGGTGAGTTACCTGTTTAATGTTGGTCAAAGTTTGGATGTAGAAAAAAAGTGACACGTGCTTATAATGGCCTGGTTTACCTGGCATGGATGTATAAAGAGACAACTATCAAATCTACTCAACTACATGAAATACAGAGTTAGAAAAGACTGAATAAGACTAACCTACCCAAAGTTGTATTTCTCTTTTAATGTATATTTTCAACTGTTAGTGGATAAATTTAGATTCTGTGAGCTTTTTTAAAGGTTAATGAAAGTTGAATAATTTTCCTGAAATTGTCACCCTCCTCTTTGTGATCAAATTGCTGTCTTGGGGGATATTTCTAACCTTTTATAATATTTATAATTCAAATGGCAAACATCTGTTCTTTTTTCAGTTATGAAAGTCATTAAAATTTTACAATTCTCACACTATGAATGTCTTAGCTGCATTTTCTTAGAAAATATTTATGAAGCAGTCTGTCAATATATGTTTGGAAGGTGTACATATATTTTGTTTTGTCTGTAAACTTGATGCAGAGAGACGAAACTACTAAATCCAAATGGTCACTCAGCCCTCTCTCAGTGCACTGTACCTGCATAATGGTAGCATGGAGGAAGTAATAAATTATATATGGCACATGGGAAGAATGCTGTCTCCTGAATATTTATGAATGCCTGATGTACAGAGGGGAATATTTTGTTTGGGGAATAGGGTACTAGAGAAAAGAACTGTCATATACCATTTAAGATTATTTAAGTATATTTGTGATTCATCCATGTTTCCTTCCATTTTCTAATTATGTTTTGCCAACTAACCCTTCACGCCAAGAACATGTGGTTAGATGATGTAGCTTGGGAATGAAAGGGGATGACCATTCCTATAAGTGTATTTATGATCTCCTTTGAGAATCTTGGCAACCATGGTCCTGCTAATTGTTAGTAAAATTGGGAAGGGATTTTGTGTTTTCATATTAGAAATTCTCTATTGTCATGACTACGTGAGTCAGTCCTCCAAACTTGTGATAAAATACTTGAGAATATCAACTTAGAGGAGATTTATATTGGTTTCAGAGGTAGCATTCCACAGTCATGTGGCTCATTTGTTCCTGAGCTCATGGAGAAATGAGAAATCATGATACAGCATGTGTGATGGAGCAAGACAGCTCATCAAAGGTGCATGATGTAGCCCCAGGATTTACTCTTAAGGCTATATGATTTTCAACTAGGTCCTATCTCTGAAATTAGCCTCACCTCCTAATAGCCCATCAATTATGATGCCATCAGTCAATAATTCCAGTATCCGATCAATGCCTAAATGGCCCATTCCTTTCTCCCAAGTCTTACCCATGCCCATCCCTGCAATGTACATTCAATATGGGAGATGTGATAGTAGCCTTGGGTTAATCACTAAATGTGATCAGCACCAGGGGACATTGTGCATTTTTCAGATGTGATTATGTCACTAAACATGTTTTTCCGGATGCCTGACACCATGCCCCATATATGGCTGACATAAAAGTACATCTTCCTAATTAATGGATGAATCACACTGCATAAACACATATTCTACATATGCACAAGAGTTTCTTGTCATTCAGATTATTCAAGAAACTTAAATTATTTATTTACTACAGTGATTTTCTAAAATGTTATTTTGTATAGATTATCATTTTCAAGGAATTTAAGTATATAAAAAAGTACTTAGTCCATATGTATTTTAATTGACTTTAAATATTACTAAGTAGAACATTTAATTTGACTGGGCTTTTCACATGTCCACGTTCTACTAACATAAGCAACTGGCTTTCAGAGATTTCTCAGCTCTCTTCATGTTTTCTTAGCAAAAATTGGTGGTCCTTTTCTAGAATGATCAATCTGATCATACTAACTATTGTTAAGTCCTGTCTCTGTTGTTGCTGTTTTTTGGGATTTTTGTTGTTGTTTTAATATCATAGTTGTCAAATGCCATAATCTCTCTCTCTCCCTCCCTCCCTCCCTTCCTTCCTCCATCTCCCTTTATTATGTGTGTTTTGACGATTAGTTTTTGTGCATTTTGTACTCTTAGTTAAAGGGACTAATCTGAATGCTGGTTCTAGAGAGCAGACAGGATTTAGCAGTCTACTGTTTTCAGATTACATGTAAAATTTGGGAAATTTCCCAATTTTCAAAAATCTTGCAAATTACAAAACTATTATTCAAACTGTAGAACCTGAATATGAAAATGTGCAATGGACACTCCTACAGAAGGCCTGCTATTTCTTGTCTGGTAACACAATGAAATGTGAACACTTAGATAAAACTTCAAAATGCCCGGATGGGGCATAATTAAGATAATATAGGACTCCAGCAACCCTATCAAGTGATTTGATTTTTACAGTGGTTAAAGAATAATGGAAACAGATAAAGAATTCTTGACTAATTAAGGCTAGGTAAGGTTTTCAGTCAAATTGTCTATTAGAGAAAGCTAAAAAAGTTCAAAGTCACTTTGAATCTTGAACTTACAAAGAAGTGGCTATCTTACAATAATTAAATCTGGTAGTAAGTTGTAGTTTCCAATATGTAATCAATTCTTCAATTATGTGCCCTATATTTGTTAAATATTTAATCTCTACAAGAATCAGTAAATGTAAGAGTTAACATATAAATTTTATTGATGGTTAAATCAAGGCACGGGAATTCTGGCAACATATTCTGAATTATGTCCTGAGAATACAGTGAAATAGGTCTCATAATACAGTCTTGGTTATGCTTGCTGAATAGGAACAATCCCCTACACAGACAGGATATTACCATTGTCAGGATATCAGTGTAGAACAGGAGCCTTTTCTGGAGCACTATAGCTTTCTACTGAGACCATAGGTACAGATGTTCCTGATATTTGAAGCAGTGGCTGATAGTTGCAATCCTGCTTACAATTATGCGTTTCTACTTCTTGTCTTGATGACACATTGTCTCATGTTCTTTTTTTTTTAATTATGTTGACTGAGGATGCATTTGCATCATCATCAGTCCTAACAACTCATGCAACTCGCTTTCCAGAATGAGAACTCCCCTGTCCAGCTTTTCCTAATTCACTTAATTTCTTTTCTTCCTTGTTTTTTTTTTCTAATTTTACTTTCCTTATTCAAATATCCAAGTAATGTTAGCTGGATTAGATATCAGCCCTATAGTCGGTGAAAATGAACTATTTCTATATATAGGTTTAAAGGGGTTAAATAAATACCAAATGATTAAGGAACGATCAATTTTAGGTCCCAAATATTACTGTCTATTGACAGAGGCAACTCCATTGAGTACTGGCTAGATGACAACACAATGCCAGCATCTGCCTAGAGTGTTTTGTAGGAATAGCATTTGTGAAAAGTAAAATAACTCCATTTCCTAGTCTAGCCAAGATTTGAAAAAAATGTGTTTTAATGTAATAAAAAGTATATATTTTTAACTTACTGTTATGTCTAAAATGTGGCAAAATAAAGCCGATCATGGTATAAAACCATGAAAAAAATATATGTTTTTTATTGCCGCATTGGCAGGAGAAAGAACATATTGGAGTAAAATTTAGAATAGTCTTGGGTGGAGTAAAAAGAATTACTTAACCTTCTAGAAAACAAGCAGCCTCCAGTGCTAAGATGATGTTTTATTATGGTAATTTAACTTATGTCTAATGTCGTAATACTGCATATTCCACTTCTCTCAAGATTTTGTACTAATCACATCAAAAAAAATCTCACTTTGAAATTGGAAAGACACCATAGAATATTCTATATCATAATTGTTGAGCTCACAGTAGGAAGAACAGTTCTGGGCTGTGTTCCTGAAATTCACATGTGTGCTCATGTTCTTAGTGATAAATAATCATGCTCAATTAACACTGTAAAGTTCCAAGGGGGAAAATGTAGTTTTCTGTAAAAATGGGTGAGAGAGAGAGAGAGAGAGAGAGAGAGAGAGAGAGAGAGAGAGAGAAAGAGAGAGACAGAGAGACAGAGAGTCAGAGAGACAGACAGAGAGATATAGAGACAGAGACAGAGACAGAGAGACAGAGAGAGACAGGGACAGAGAGAGACAGAGAGAGACAGAGAGAGATTAGTATATAAGACATTGACTAAAGATTATGTGAATAAAATTAATTTATAGTAGCTTCTAATTTAAGGATATTATTAAAGTAATTTATTTTTAAGTTTCAATGATGTAGATATGTGTATGTTTGTGTACATTTGTGTTTGTGTATATGTGTTTGTGTGTTTGTGTGTGTGTGTGTGTGTGTGTATACAGTACTCCCAGGGAAGAGAAGAGGTTGGTAGATTCCACAAAAGCAAGAATTTTAGAGTTCTCCAAATGGTCTTCAACCATTGAGTTGTCTCTCTAGCCTAAATACAGTATCTAGAAATTATCTCAACAGCAACATGCAAGTAGTATATCACTCCTTATTGACACTTTAATATAAAAGAAGTAGATTTATTTTTGTTTACCCTATAGTAGAATGGTTCATTAAAATTTGGAATATATTTTCATTAAGAAGTGTTTTCAGGGGCTGGGGTGACGGCTCCACTCATCACTTAATCAAGGTAAGAGCACTAACTGCACTTCCAGAAGACCTGGGTTTGATTTCCAGCATCCATATGCTGCCCTACATTTACCAATAACTCCAGTCTTAAAGGAACCAATGCCTTTTTCTGGTCTTTGTAAGCACCAGGCATAAAAGTGGTGAGTACACAGACACATGCAGACAGGACATCCATTTACAAAACAAAACTTAAAGAGTCATGTCTTTGCATGAGCACTGTGAATTCTTCCCTTTATTGACATTTGACATGTTGTTGCATAATTGCAGTTAGGTTCTTTATCATCAGATTCCTCTACTAGATTGATATAAGAGGGGAAGGCGAGGAGGGGAGAAAACAGCAATAGTGAAGAGAGGAGAAGAGAAGGAAAGGACAGAAGAGGAAAGAAAGCAAATACACGTGTATCTTCATAAAGTTCTCATACATTAAATACAACCGTATCATCTGTTCTCTTTAGGGAAATATACCGAATCACCTATTTTCTCACCTCTAACTGACTCCTAAACACATTACAATTAATAGTTTTAAATGACTCCACTCATCACTTAGTCAAATGAATGCTAACATCCTCCGTGACAACAAGCTGTGGTATTTCAAGCTTATAGGTTCACCACTAGGGAGGACAAAGCAGAATGATAATGAATTCTAGGTCAGCCCAGGATGCATACATACACTGTCTCAAAAATGAGAAACAGCAAAGTGAAAAACACTCAGCTAGGACTTATAAATTCTCAAACACATTGACGGTTGTTCATATGCAGATTTGTAATAATCATTTGATGATGGTACACATTTCAGTTATGCGGTGTTTCTATTCTTTGTTTTGTAAGGCATGATACCCTCCTGGGTTTTCTGTCTCCATACAACTGTTTCTACTTATTGACTCCTGATCCTCCTAATCCTCTCACTAGAAACTCTCAGTTTCTATGTAACAGACTTCAAATCTGAGACATCCTTCACTCATTTTATTTTAATAGTAACAATAATATTTATTGGAAGATAAACCAGTGGATGATAATTACAACTAGGGCAATCAGCATGAAAATAACCACACATAATTATCTCTTTTTAAATAGAACATTATTGAGCCTTGGGCATACAGGCAACATTCCTAACAACATGTGTGAACCTGGAGGGTAATATGATAGTCAAGACATCAATGGAGCCACTTTCATGGTGTTCATAGTTTGGATCCGGAGACTAGCTACTTCTTTACTTTAGTCAATATTACATTTAGTCTTATTTCATGGAAACCTGCTTTTCAGGGACATCTGATGTTATCCTCTTTAGAACAAAATACACAGACTCTTGTTCATCCCCACCTGACCTTCCAATACTTATCAGCAAATTTAAACTTTAGCATTTGCATTGAATGATAATATCGATTTTGAGATTAAATTTTAATTATAATATTTTGCACTTATTTTTTCTGTCTCCAAATCCTCCCATATATTCCCAGAGCCCATTCCCCATCAAATTCATGATCTCTTTTTCCATGAATTGTTACTTTGTCATTCTTAAATATAACCTGTTGAGTTATGTAATGTTCCTTGCATGCTTGTGCTCAGGGATGACCAGTTGGCACTGGACAAATGATCGTCCAGTTTCAGATTTCCTACTTGCTCATAACTCTGTATGTAGGGGTGAGCCCTCATGGACTTTTTTTTTCCTGTTCAGTTTGGCATGTTCATTGGTATCAAACTTGTTCAGCTCCCAAGTCTTAAAATGTGAGAGTATTTTGTAAATGATATTGTTTGTGCAAATTTATAAATGGTACAGTTTTCTCTTCACCTGGTTAGCTCCCAAATAATTGAGAAAGGACTATTTTATTTATTTAACAGTATTAAGACAGGACAATTGAGCAATGTTAATCTATTTATTAAGACAGGACAACTGAGCAATGTTAATCTATTTTAATCCTCTAAACTAATCTGGCTACCTCCAAGCTAAAATCCCTGAGATTCTTGCATTGTATGGCTTTCTCTGCTCCAGCTGTTTTGTTGTGTCTTCTGGACTCATTGCTAGTGGCTGAATCCCCACTTTCTATCTCTCTCTTCTCCCCACCTAGGAAGTTCAGCTCTATTCTTTCCTTTGCTCAGTCATTGGTATAAACAGCTCCTTATTGACCAGTCAAGAAATAACTGGAGAGCAATACTTATACAACACCAAGACAGGAGATTCTCAGAATAAGGATTGCAAACAAATATGGAGGCACAGAAATCAGCATTTGAATAATACAAGGATAAGCTTTATTTATATGGGAACAACAATTTTATACCTACAGATATAGTCACTGAGACTAGGCTTCAGAACTCTACATTTTTATTGTTTGTGGGTTTCTGTAGTAAACGCTGTCTGTTGCAAAGTGAAGTTTTCATGAAGTGAAGACTACACTTATCTGTGGGTAAAAAGACAAATGTTCATAGATTTTGGTTAGGGATTATACTGGTTTAGAAATTTAGTGGTTGTAGATTTTCCTCCAATAATCATAACTTTCTCACACTGATTAGATAGGAAGGTTTCTAGTACCAGGTATGGTATCCATCCTGTTTAGAAGATCTTAAATCCAGTTAGAGTAATGTTGGTTACTGCCAAGGTATGTGTAACACAATCTTTCAACTCATAGTGCTATTCTGGTAGTTCGTGTGGTTCAGAAAAGCTATAGCTTGGTGGGAATGATGGCTGCCTCCCTTTTTTGGAAACTTCCCAGCCAGTACCTTCTACTACTATGACATCTAGTACACAGAGAGGAGCCATTCCGGCAAGTTCTAGCTCAGTTGTTTCTGAGCCTTGTTTCTGAGGTACATGGTATCTTCAGCAATAGTGCCTTAGCTTCCACATCATGGAGATAACTTTTATAGGCTGCATATTTTAGAAATCTCTTGTTTTTCTTTTTCCTGCTTATTATTTTTGGCACTTCAAACACTAGAAATTTGTTCACATGTTTGATCTGTTCTGCTAACATCAAAATAACTATGGGACACTGAAATGTATGTGTGGAAATAGTGTCTTCCCTTCATTGCTAAATCTGTGAATTAGAACTGAGCACATAACCATATTTTCCAAATGTTTAGTTTGGATCAATTGGCATATTTAAGAATTACCTTTAGCTAAGAAAAAGTCATGAAGAGACTCAATATACCTCCAAGAACATATCCATAAAGCATGATTTGCCTTCAGAAGCTCTTTATGCACATCAACATTTCTTGCATTAATGGCTTTAAACACCTCAAACATTGGTGATAAACTTTAGGCAGCTTCTGTGCAGAACAGCGTCGTGCATAAAGAAAGAGCTGTAATTGGAATGTGACTGTCATTTCTTACTCTGAGGTTTGCTTTAGAAAATACCCTTGGGGACTGGAGATGGCTCAGCTGAGAAGAGTGCTTACTGCTTTTGCAGAGGGCCTGACCTTCACTCCTAGGAATCGTGCTGGACTGTTCACAAGACCCTGTGAGCCCCAGCCCCAGGGGATGGGATACCCTTTTCTAGGCTCATAGTTCTCTGTACATATAAATATACATTCCATAGACTACAGAGAATTAAAGATATATATAAATCTTTTTGTGAAAGGAAATAATTCCATGCCAGTAAAGATTACTTGAACCAGGTAGGGATTCTCTTGTCAAGAGGCTTATTTTGAAGGTGATAAAGGTATTTAGATATAGGAAAAGTGAACTAAATAACTTTAATTTTTTTCCTGTTCTCCTGAATTAACTTGAAAGAAATATGGATTTTTTTTTTTGTAAATTCAAAATCTTAATGTGCCCTTTAAGAGTGGCTAGGAGCACCTCTGTACTGGCTGGGTTTTGTGTGTGTGTGTGTGTGTGTGTGTGTGTGTGTGTGTGTCAACTTGACACAGGCTGGAGTTATCAGAGAAAGGAGTTTCAGTTGAGGAAGTGCCTCCATGAGATCCAGCTGTGGGGCATTTTCTCAATTAGTGATCAAGCAAGGAGAGCCCCTTGTGGGTGATACCATCTCTGGGCTGGTAGTCTTGGGTTCTATAAGAAAGCAAGCTGAGCAAGCCAGGGAACGCAAGCCAGTAGGAAACATCCCTTTGCATGGCCTTTGCATCAGTTCCTGATTCCTGACCTGTTTGGGTTCCAGTCCTGACTTCCTTTGGTGATGAACAGCAATGTGGAAGTATAAGCTGTATAAACCCTTTCCTCCCCAATATGCTTCTTGGTTATGATGTTTGTATAGGAATAGAAACCCTGACTGAGACAACCTCCTATTTCTAGATTCCAGCTATAGATGACTCTAATAGTCCTAATGGTTAGAACCATTGCCCCACCCTACTGCATATAAAGCTCAAGCTCTGAACTTGAAATCCCACCAGTCCCCCCACCCCAGGAAATCTCTTTCCCTGTAAAGCCCCCTACCATCACCAAGAAATGATACATACAGTCTATCTTCTGCTCAATTCTTTACAGTTTCTCAATCAAGCTGTGATAGCCACCTTTCTGGATTCTTCCTTCCCAATAAATCCCTTGGGTGAGATTTGTTGTACGGTGTGACTTTGGGGTATTCTTTGGCTCTTGACTTACAGGTTACCTTTTCCCTCAGAGCGGTAACACAAAGAGCATGCCTGATATACTGCAGAATCCAGCTTAGGATATTTGTAGCATGCCTTCTTCCGTATGGGGCATAAAAGAAGTTTAAAACTGTCCAATCTTCCCTTTCTTCCTGACTTTCTTGTCAAGTTGATGCATGCTCAAACTTTAAAAATCTCCAGTTCTGCAAAGATGGATCAGTGGTAAGAGCATTCTTGCCCTTCTAGATGCCCCAGGTTCAATTCCCAACACATACAAGGTGGCTCAAATCTGTCTGTAAGTCTAGTTCTAAGGGATCTAATGTCCTTTCTGACCTCTGAGGGCACAGGCATGCATGAGGTGCCCAAATATACAAGCAAGCATATCACCCATATAAGCAAAATAAAATTAAACTCATTTGAGAAAAACAAACAACAAGAAATGCAAAACTAAGCCATACGTACTCTCTTTGAAAACACAAACTGCGGGAAGGACCTTATTTTCCCCAGAATCTTTGACCAAATTTGTAGGTGTGGTAGACATTTAGGAACATTTTTAGATTTTTAGATTGGAAATGCTGTCTAGAAACAATTTGCTTTCTAGATCACAAGATAGCAATTACCATTTTTTGTTCCTTACTATCTACAGACTAAACATTTTTCCTTGAAAAAATTTCCCCTTCTTTTTCTCCCAGAAACACTCACATATATACCTCCTCATTCTTTTTTTTTTTTTAAATCCATGAACGCATTTTCATGGATTTTTGTTCCATGCAAGCATGTATATGTATATCCATGTATATTCCTAAATACAATCTTCCCTGGCTGTATAATGTTATTTGTATGCATGCATTCAGGGCTGGCAATCTGGTGATGGATAACCAATATTGTGTTCTTCATTGGAGATTATTTCTCCTGATCTTACCATTCTCTTTTTGTGAATAATAATTTATGTAGGACTGGGGCCTCTGAGATTTCTACTCTACATATTGAGTTTCATGTGGCATTTGTATTGTTTCTGTCCTTGTTCAGCTCCTGTATGTATATCCAGCTATGTTGTTGGGACTTTATGAATATAGCTGCTGACATTGTTAGGATAGTCTCACCGTGCACATTAAAAATGAATGGTTTGTAATCCCCACCATACAGCTGACAAAACTGAAGCAGAGAGGAGTTAAGTGATTCGTTCAGAAAATAGTTTTCAAGCTGTGAATCAACTTGGAAGCCAAGGGTTCTTGCTATAGATTCCACCTGTCAATAAACGTCACCAAGCTACACAGTAAAAGTAAATGCTTTTCTCATACTCAATTTTGACTAAAAGTATACATAATCATTTAAGGAAAATTGGAGGAGGCATTCTGAAATGAAGTATAATAATACTACCTAAACTTTGACGAAAGCCACCCAGGCAATTTAATGTTTAAGGTACTTTCTTTTTCTTTTTCTTTTTCTTTTTCTTTTTCTTTTTCTTTTTCTTTTTCTTTTTCTTTTTCTTTTTCTTTTTCTTTTTCTTTCTCTTTCTCTTTCTCTTTCTCTTTCTCTTTCTCTTTCTCTTTCTCTTTCTTTTTCTTTTTCTTTTTCTTTTACTTTCCTATTTTTCTTTCTTTATTTTTATTAGATATTTTCTTTATTTACATCTCAAATGTTATCCCCTTTCCTCGTTTTCCCTCCAAAATCCTCTTATCCTAATACACATATTATTTTTTACTAGATTCATTTTAATATAAAATAATTTTAGACATTTTGAAATATTACCAAATATATAAAATGATCCTCAATTATTTACTCTCTCCAGTATATCTATATACTACATAGTTTTGTGGATGCAATTTTTTATTAGATATTTTCTTTATTTACAGTTCAAATATTATCCCCTTTCCTTGTTTCCCCTCTGAAAACCCCCTATTCCCTCATCCTTCCCCCTGCTCACCAACCCACCCACTCCTGATACTTGGCCCAAGCATTCCGCTGTACTGGGACAGAGAACTTTCACAAGACCAAGGGCCTCTCCTCTCTTTGCTGTCTGACAAGGCCAACTTCTGCTACATATGAGGCTGGAGCCTCCATGTGAAATCTTTGGTTGGTGGTTTAGTCACTGGGAGCTCTGGGGGATCTGGTTGGTTCAAATTGTTGTTCCTCCTATGGGACTGCAAACCCCTCCAGTTCCTTGGTTCCTTTCTCTAGCTCCTCTGTTTGGGACCCTGTGTTCAGTTCAATGGTTGACTGAGAGCATCCACCTCTGTATTTATCAGAACCTCTCAGGAGACAGCTATATGAGGTTCCTGTCAGCAAGCACTTGTTGGCAGCCACAATAGTGTCTGGGTTTGGTGACTGTATATGAGATGGATCCCCAGGTGAGGCAGTCTCGGGATGACCTTTCCTTCAGTCTTTGCTCCACACTTTGTCTCTGTATCCCCCTCCCATGGGTATTTTCTTCCCCCTTCTAAGAAGGACCGAAGTATCCATACTTTGGTCTTTCTTCTTCTTGAGTTTCATGTGGTCTGTGAATTGTATCTTGGGTATTTCAAGCTTCTGGGCTAATATCCACTTATCACTGAGTGCATAGCATATGTGTTCTTTTGTGACTTGGTTACCTCACTCAGGATGACATTTTCTAGTTTCATTCATTTGCCTAAAAATTTCATAAATTCATTGTTTTTAATAGCAAAGTAGTAAATGTACCACATTTTCTGTATCCATATCTCTATTGAGGGAAATCTGGGTTCTTTCCAGCTTCCCTCCCTCTCTTTCTTCCTTCTTCTATCCCTCAATCCTTATCTTCACACCTTCTATCTTTCCTCTGTTTTTATATGGAAAGAGTGGTCCTTTCTTGGTAATGGCATTTTTACCATTTCCCATGCACACATTCTGCATCCTCTCTTTTCCTCAATCTCCATCACCATTAATTTCTTTTATATCCTTAGGGATTGAACACTTAGAACCAATAAGTAAGTGTTGCTCTTTGGGTACATGTCTTCCTCTTGAAAAACCATTCAGCAAGCCTTAGTATGTAGTAGTACCTCATTTCTCAGTATTACATAGCAATGTATCTTTGTGGCAATATACAAAAGTTGTACATAGATTCACCAGCTGGTGAATATTTATGTTGATTACATTTGTTGATAATTATGACTAAGACTACTGTGGACATCTGTTCACCTATTTTGAATGCCTACATTTTAATTTCCCTTACATATATAATGAGGAATGTGTTTTCTGAGTAACTTGATACATTGTGTTTAAAAATTTGAAGACTTTTTCAGTTTTTTTTTAAGAAATTGAAATATTTTACATTCCCTCTGTCATCTACCATAACTGTATCTCTGTCAACACTTACTGTTGTCTGATTTTATGCTTATGTGCATTACAGAGGGTCTGAAGTAACATCTCATTATCAGTTTATTGGCATTTCATTAATGACTGACAATGTTCAGGATCTCACCATATGATTAATGACCCATTTTGATTTTTTTTAGAGAAACGTCTGATTAAGTACTGTTCTCAACTTCCAAAGGTCTGTTTCTTTCATGGCTGAGATACACTGGTACCTCCTTTGTTCAGGATGTAAGCCCACAGCTTTCTGTTCATAGAACTGTACACTGACTGCCCTGATGCATTACAAACCATCCTTCTTTTACATCTGCCAATTTGGTTGCCTCTCTTAATGACTCTAATTTTATATCTATCGATTTCTGCTTGTTAATAATTTATGTTTATAGCTTTGGTTTTCTAGTGTTTCTCACATCTCTGCTTCTTAGAGACATTCTTGGTACTATGTGTATTTTTTAATTTTTGACCCAAATTTAACCCTTGGATTTTTTTTAATCACATGTTGGAATATTTCTTAAGAAGGTTACTAACAACAACAATATGAACTAACCAGTATCCCCAGAACTCGTGTCTTTAGCTGCATATGTAGCAGAAGATGGCCTAGTTGGCCATCATTGGGAAGAGAGGCCCCTAAGTCTTGCAAACTTTATATGCCCCAGTACAGGGGAAAGCCAGGGCCAAGAGGTGGGAGTGGGTGGGTAGGGGAGCAGGGCATGGGGAGGGTATAGGGAACTTTCAGAATACCATTTAAAATGTAAATAAAGAGAATATCTAATAAAATAAAATTAAATTATAAAAGAGCTTACTAACATTGAAACTTCTGGACTAATTGTCCTTTTCTGGTACTATAACTTACCATCAGCATGTTAGTTGGCATTGGTGAACAGCTGAGGTTAGGCAGGTCAAAATATTAGTCAAAATACTAGGAAGAGTATTTCATCTGGAGTGGAGAATGGCACATAATGCAGACTTCCATGACTCCTAGAATGGCTTACAAAAACAGAAGAACTCAATGTCAGGCACTATTTTGTCAAGCAATTGAAAATAACTTAAATGAATCCAGTGCCAGAACTAAACTGAGAAATTAATTTCAAATTATAGAGAGTAAGACCTTCACTTTATTCTAATATGTTGTAACTTAAATCTTACCTGAAGATTAACTTTAAGATTTTGATTTGTAAGTTTTTCTTAATATGTATATGATACTCAGTAAGTATTTTAAATGCATCTAAATATTTGATTATAAGTATACATGCATTTCATAATTTTTGACATTTTAATTCCTAGGACAAATCTTGATATTCTGAATATTTAGTTCTTTCTGAAACACAGAAATAATTGTTGAAATATGCCAGTTCTATGTGTGTGTCTGTGAACTTTGTGAACTGAATTCTTTGAATATATAACTTTATGACCATGCTCATTATCTTTCTAGCTTTCTGAAACAAACCTTGAAATATACTAGGCAACTCAAAATACATGACACTCGATGAGAATGGACATATAAATTGTAATCTAGAAGGAATTTGATATAGTGAAATTCAGTCAAGATGAGCTTATCCATGTACTTCATGTATTCAGGTATTTGCCTCTTACAAGATGAAGCTTTGGCCAATAAATCCAGACTTTTGTATCTTGACAGTGGTGGCTTTCCACTTGTTATGGCAGTAAATGAAGAAAAGGGATCTTATCTGTTGTTCTAAGACTTTGTCACCTAGACTATGGCCCTGTGCCCCATTCTTATTCCTTGTCACTTTGAACAAAAAGGAGCAGGCACTGAGAACATTAGTGTTCCATAAGTGGAAAAATGAAAAAAAAATAAAAAAACACTTGATATATTGTTAGGAATAGAAAGATACCTAGCCAAAGTGAGTATAGCTAAAAATGTAACCTAAATTAAGGTTCAGGTCCCAAGTGGGATGTGAGCAAAATAAATTAGAGGAAAACTTTTATCATTGTGTCAGCTAGAAGGAATATTTTTCTATGTGTAATTCAATTAACTGTTCAATTAAATATGCATGGCCTTAAGACAGCACTCTGGGGACATTGTTAGCCTCAGGCAAGCCCGTTGAGCCTTAAGAGAATATTTCAGGCTTTAAATAAGACCTCAGAAAGTCCTTGGTTGATGTTTGGATGAATTATCCAAGATGGCTGTTAAAAATCGTTTAAAATTTTTTAATGATTTAAAATGTACACAGATTTTAATCTTCCTTCTTTTCAATCAAATGAAATTTCTGTTTCATGCTTCTTAATTTACTATTACACTTCTAATAAAAGTGCAAGCTAAATGCATAAAGTTGATAGATTTCAGAGGCTAATAACCTTTGTTATCTGTGACTAACTTTAAGTAATGAACATTAGCAGCACTTCAGGACCCTGCCTTGCAGCCTTTTGTGCTGGGAGCTCTTTCAGGTGTAAGTTACTCAAATATAGCAATTATTAAGATATTCCCTAATCATTGTGTTCACTTCATGCTTTGTTTTACAGTTCTGAGACATGCTCTTACTACAGTCCAGACTAGGTTTAACTTTAGGATCCTCCTGTCTTAGCTCTCCTGAACTGAGTTTAAAAGTATGTTATCCCATACCAGGCCATATATTTATTTTTCATAGTTATATCATACAACTTTTATTGTTTGCATAATGACTCTATCAATACCCTGAGGTTGATTTCACTTGAAACAATTCATATTTTCGTAGGATTCATAGGGCAGTTTTTAACACGACATGTTCTATACTGAGAACATATTACAATGTGCTTTTCAGTATATCTTAATAAGGAACTGGACTCAAGCCCAAGGTAATAAACTTTATTGATTTAAACATTCTAGTATCTCTCCTGTAAAACATGTTCTATGATAGAGTATACTAAAGAAATTGTTGGTTCATTAGAACACATTCATTTCTATTAAATTACTGAAAATATAATGGATTCAAACAACACAAGTGAATCTGGAACTTAGAAGTCTGAAATACACTTTTACCATTGTGCTTCATCCCAAGACTCTTGATTTTTCTGAATCCTGATGCTTTCACAAGGACTGATGTTTTTTTTGAGTGACTCTGTTTGGGAGTGTCTGTCTGCTGGTCACATCAGCGATGCATAGGTTCAGGTTAAATGCTAACTACATTGCCAAAGAGCTTTTCAGAATATACCACCAGCTTACATTACCACCAGCAATATATGACAACTTCTTTCTCTATATCCCACTATATTGTTGGGTGTGTTGTACGAGACCTTTCTTGGGAAAATGAAGCATAAAGGTCTACTGACTCCAGAAAAATAATGCCAATGAAAGATTAAAGAAAAGATATTATGGAAGCCCAATTTGGCACCTAGAATATGGGGGAAGGGTTACTTTAATGAGAGGGGACAACTCACAGGCAGCTGCATCACTAGACACATTCTACTTTGGGTGAGCACTCAGAGAAGCTGCAACCCTGAAGCTTGCCGCTTGACTTTTGGGCAGATGGACAGAATTCTTCTCAGGCTGTTAGGGTTTTCAGAGAATCTCTCTAGCAATTACTTAGTGTTCCTATAACATTGGGGAGGAACTTGAAAGCTTTGGCTTCCCTAGACTTGTACCTTGTTCCCAACATGTGTCTCATGAATCTACCTCCTTCCTTCATGAGGGACTGATTCAACTTAGAGAAAATTGCTGTCTAGCAGGACAAGAGAACTTAAAAAGCAACACAGATCCTATGAGTTCAGCTCATTTCCTTGCTGGAGACCATTGCTTCCTAACCTGCCTATAGTTCTGAAGGATTTCTCTTTAATTCATCTTCAAATTTCATCCATAATTGCTGTACATAAACAAATTCATGTCTCTTACTTCTCTAATTTTACTTATGAGAAAATTACCTGTATAGACTTTCCTCTACTTTCTCTATTTTATCTGTAATTATCTTTAGTATTGTGATTTAAACATCATTTCCTTAATGATGCTTTAAAAAAATTCATCAGAGCAGGCAAAAACTTCGATTACACCTTCTTTTAGCATCTGCAAATACTTACTCTTAAGCATTTACTTCATATTTATTTGTGCTCTTTCGAAATATCTTTAAACATGATACTTAAATAATCATATTTAAATTACAGTTATTGAAAAATAAACATGATGATATTTCTACACACACACACAAAGCAACACAGCTCACACATGTTAACTCTATACTCATATGTGTAGATTTTCTTGGGTGATCTATTTTATTCATTGGCTGTTTAATTGAAGTTTAGTCTTATTTGGATTTTAGAGGTTCTTTTGTATAAATAAATATGTCTGACATCTCTGCATATATAGATTATATAACCGATGTTTTTTCAACAATACTTGTGTCTTATAAAATGAAAATGCATGCCAATGACTCAAGATTATTTTTGCATATAAATTTGAAATATCTGGTCTATGAATTGTATTTTTCATACTCTTCTTGTTGAGCTGAAACACTTAACTGTAAATGTTAAAATCAATTTGTAATCTTTCTTCCTTTATAATAAACACTTATTGTTGTATTCAGTAGATCCTCATGTATTTCAATATCACAGAGTAGTACATTTCCTTTTGTAATTATACCTGAAACTTATTTATAAAGGATTTTGGTTAGAGTATGGATGTTCCATATATATATATATATATATATATATATATATATATATATATATACATATATCTTCAGACACATCATAAGAGGGCATCAGTTCCCATTATAGTTGTGAACCACCATGTGGTTGCTGGGAGTTGAGATCAGGACCTCTGGAAGAGCAGCCAGTACTCTTTTTATTTTAATTATTTAAACAATTTTTTATTAGATATTTTCTTCATTTACAATTTAAATGCTATCCCGAAAGTCCCATATACCCTCCCCCCTCCCTGCTCCCCAAACCACCCACTTCTGCTTCCTAGCCCTGGCATTCCCCTTTATTAAGGCATATAATCTTTGCAAGACCAAGGGCCTCTTCTCCAAATGATGGCTGGCTAGGCCATCTTCTGCTACATATGCAGCTAGAGACATGAGATCAGGGGGTATTGGTTAGTTCATATTGCTGTTACTCCTATAGGGTTGCAGACCCCTTCAGCTCCTTGGGTACTTTCTCTAGCTCCTCCATTGTGGACCCTGTGTTTCATCCAATACATGACTGTGAGCATCCACTTCTGTATTTGCCAGGCACTGAGACAGCTTTACAAGAGACAGCTATATCAGGGTCATGTCAGCAAAATCTTGCTGGCGTATGCAATAGTGTTTGCGTTTGGTGGTTGATTATGGTATAAATCCCCGGATGGGGCAGTCTCTGCATGGTCCTTCCTTCTATCTCAGCTCCAAACTTTGTGTCTGTAACTCCTTACATGGGTATTTTGTTCCCTATTCTAAGAAGGGACAAAGTATCCACATTTTGGTCTTCCTTCTTCTTGAGTTTCATGTGTTTTGCAAATTGTATCTTGGGTATTCTAAGTTTCTGGGCCAATATCCACTTACGAGTGAGTGCATATCATGTGAGTTCTTTTGTGATTGGGTTACCACACTCAGGATGATAACCACTATGACATCTCTCCAGCCCCTCAAACTTTTTCTGAATTTATTTTTTCTTAATTTATGAATTTCTGGACAAAAAAGTATTTTTCAAAATTAAAAGTCTAAGCAATGAAACTGGATTACTGACAAGGATCTGAGAATGATTGCAATTAATATGTCAAATTATGAAAGGAATGCATGAAAAACTTAAATGGTCAGAAATATATAACTGAAAAGATAGCAAAATAGTTTAGGTATATTATGGGTTTAAGATACAATAGAAAAATATTTAAATTATTACTTCATATCTTAATGTGTACAGAAGTATTATATTAAGATATACCAGAACTCTAACCACATGTATACAGCTAGTACTGAAGTTTCCTTGATGGAAGAATGTGTTGATAGATCGTGGGGGGCTTTGCAGTGGCAGAATGCAGAAGCATTCAAGTACCATTTTCTGAACCTCTGATTTGATCAATCACTTAATCCCCTGACCTATATTGTAGTCTCTTATGAAGCGACAAGTCAGAGAGTAGCTCAGGCTGAATGGTACACAAGGGTTTGTAGATAACTCTTTAGAAGGTTACAAAGAAAAAGTGGGAAAGGTTCAGACTTCTCTCTGTGTCCACTTGTATTCATCATGCAAGTGGATTCTTTTGCTAATTAATTTATTCTTTTAAAATTTCATATATGGGCACACAGTGTTTATATCATTCCCCTCCTCCTACCTCCATCTATCTCAGCTCATTTTATTGCTTGGCACTTCAGGGCAGAGCAAGCATATAGAAGTAAAACCTATGAATTCTTGTGTGGGATGGCCTCAGATCTGACACATCTATTTTGTATTCTGTAGGACTGTGTTTGTCAAACCCTGAACACTCTAAAGACAAACACAGACATCTCAAAATCCCCTTGACATTGGCAATAATGAATGGCCCACAGGTGTGAGAAAAGACACATCATTATATGGCTAATCCTCAGAGGAGAACTGTTGCTTTTTTATCAGCAACTTTTATTTGGATGGAGAAAATTTATCCTCCAAATCTGAGTTATAAATGAAAGGAGGGCTGGAGAGAATGCTCACTGGTTAAGAGCAGTTACTGGTTTTCCAGAAATCCTGAGTTCAATTCCCCGAAACCACATGGTGGCTCACACCCATCTGTAATGGGATCCGATATCCTCTTCTGAAGACAGAGACAGTGTACTCATATAAATAAAATAAATAAATTTTTTTTTTTAAAAAAAGAAGAAGAAAGGAAAGGAAACACATAAACCTGACTCTTATCTGGAAAGAGGACATGGTCTGCTTCAATGTGCACAATCAGATTAGCAGCATCTTATCTCTTTCTGATGCCCTCTCCAGATCCCCTACCAGTTGTGCAATTGTAACTTTCACATCTATAGGGCATCAGGCAAGCTTACCTATCTACTAAACCATATACAAAGATGCTAGTGCTTGTCATGTGATATATTTCATCTGAAGTTTCTGTGCTTATAGATCCCACAGTTAGGATTTCTAAAGTGAAATGTTTATCAATTCCCTAAAAACAATATTTGAACAAGCAGCCTGAAGAGAAATGGAAAACAATATATTCTTTAAAAGATAAAAATCAAAATAACACTGTGTGTTTATTTCAAAAAAGAAAAGAAAGGCTATCTTTAACCAACAGAAAAAAAAAACTTTAAAAGATCATAATTTATTGAAACTGAGGGAAGATAAATAGTCTCAGTAGTCATTATGAATCAGAACTTGCATTTTAATAACTGTATTAATATGATAGCATCAGGTCTATATGACATTGTAAATAATCTGTAAAAAGGGGAAAAAAAGCAGAAAAAAACTGAAAACTTCTTGGAAAAGTCTAGTTCACTGCCCTTATTTACCGAGAGAGAATAATAAAGAGCAAACATCATAGGTCAGAAACTGGGAATACTAAAATTATCAGTTCATGATCATGATTTACTTTATTTTACTATGGACTAGGCTTTGGGAAATATAGTAAAGAAAAGAAAACAAATATTTTCTGTGAAATAAGTATAATCAATACATTACAGGTTACCCTAAGAAATGATTAGTATACCAATTGAACCTTTCAGGAGATTTTAAAGGCATTTATCTATATTAATTATATATATATGTGGGGTGGAAGGTAAATGTCAAGTATATGTATGTAGACTTAGAAGCCATAAAATGCCATTAAACTCTTGGAACTAGAGTTACAGGTTTCTGAAAGCTGCTTAAAAATATACTATTAAGCTCTATCTCCCATTATTTTTTTCATCCCTCTTCTAAGTGGAACTGAAGCATCCTTACATGGTTCTTCATTCTTGTTAAATTTCATATGGCTTGTGAGTTGTATCATGGGTATTCTATACATTTTGAGTTCATACTATGCTTTTCCTTCTGGGTCTGGGTTACCTCATTCAGGATGATATTTTCTAATTCTACTATTTGCTTGCAAAATTCATGATGTCCTCCTTTTTAATGGCTGAATGATATTCCATTGTGTGAAAGAACCACATTTTCTTTATTCATTCTTCAGTTGAGAGATATCTAGGTTATATCCAGCTTTTGGATATTATTGATAAGGCTTCTATGAACATAATGGAGCACCTGTCCTTGTGGTATGGTGGAACATCAGTTAGGTATATGGTCAGGAGCAGGATAGCTGGGTCTTCAGATAGAACTATTTCCAAATTTCTGAGGAATCAACAGATTTATTTCCAGAATGATTATAGCACTTTGCAATCCTATCAGCAATGGAAGAGTGTTCCTCTTTCTCCACAGCATGTGCTATCACTTGAAGTTTTGATCTTAGCTATTCTGATTGGTGTAAGTAGAATCTCAGTGTCCTTTGGATTACATATCCCTGATGACTAAGGATGTTGATCATTTCTTTAAGTGCTTTTCAGCCATTCAAGATTCCTCTGATGAGAATTCTCTATTTAGCTCTGTACCCCATTTTAATTGGGTTATTCGGGTTTTTTTGGAGTCTAACTTCTTAGGTTCTTCATATATTTTGTATATTAGCCATCTATCAGATGTAGGATTAGTAAAGATCTTTTGCCAAAGTGTAGGTTACTGTTTTGTCCTATTGGAAGAAGGAAGAAGGGACCTGAGTAGAAGAGGGGAGAGTGAGCATAAAAGCAGGCAAGATCAGGTATGAGGGGAAGACAGGAGAGGAGCCCAAAGGATCAGGGGAATAAATGGAAATATACAGCTGCAGGGGTTGGGGGGTAGAGTAACCTCTAGAATGTCCCAGAGATCTGGGATATGATAGGCTTCCAGGACTCAATGGAGAGGACCTTAGACATAGAGCCCAACAGTCAGGGGATGGAACCTGAAAATACCAACTCCAATACATAGACAGAGCCCCCAGTGGAGGGACAGAGCCACCCACATACCTTCAAACATTTTCACACAGAGTTGTTGTTGTCTAAAAGAAATTAAGAGACAAAAATGGAGCAGAGGTTGAAGGAAAGGACTTCCAGTGATCAGCCCAACTTGGGATCCATGCCATGGGCAGGCACCAAACTCTGGCATTATTAGAGATGTCATGTTGTGCTTCTAGACAGGATCTTAGCATGGCTGTTCTCTGAGAGGCCCTATCAGCAAATGACTAAGACAGATGCAGATACCTATAGCCAACAGCCCATTGCGCTAAGGTCAGGGACCCCTATAGAAGACTTAGGGAATGTGTGAAGGGGATGGCAACTCCATAGGAAGAACAATAGCATCAACTAATCCAGACCTCCTAGATCTTCCAGAGAGTAATCCACCAACCAAAGAGCTTACATGGACTGGTCTGTGGCCCCAGGCACATATGTAACAGAGGACTGCCTTGTCTGGCCTCAGTGGGAATGGATTCATCTAATCCTGTAAAGACTTGATACCCCAGGGAAAGCAGATGTTGGGGGGTGGTGAGGTGAGGGTAGATGGGTAAGGGGATGGGGGACCACCAAGCTAGAGCCAAAGGAGAAGGGGGAGGGGATAAAGAACTCTGGTATTGGGAACCAGGAAGGGGGGAAATATTTGGAATAAATAAAATAATTTAACATAAATATTTGTCTCAATAAATAATAAAGAAATAACCAACGTTTGCATTGGAATAACAAGCTTTAACTCAACAAATTGTCATCTATATCCTTCAAAATTAATCTGTCTCAGTAGAAAAATGATACTTTAGAAACAAAACCACAGAATCCAGTAATCACGAAAATCTTTTAGTTTACATAACAAAATCAAAAGAATTACATCCTGAAATTTTAAGATCACTATTGCTTACCATAATAATGAACTGTAGGAAGATTTCTGACAAATGTCTTGTAGAACCTTAGTATAAAAACCTAAGGAAAGACATAAAAATATATGAATGGAGAAATTATATTCCATATATTCCATATATTCCATATATTATGGAATATATTCCATATATTCCATATATTCCACAAAGTATATTTTTCCATAATTATGTTTGTAAATACTGAATAAAATAAAACATTCCAGTTTTCCACATATTGACTTAAATATCGAAACAATTTCTAAACTAGTAGTTGGTTTATATTTGCAAAACTTTTCAAATAAATCCTAAAGTATGCAACCAGGTTTGAAGGCTAGCATGGCCTGATGTTACCACAGATGTAATACATCTTATTAAATAGTCAGATGTGGTAAGAAGGTATGAGAATAGTAGTATCTTGATATGTGTAGAGAGAAAACTAACCTCTCAGAGTCTATAGTAATGGACTATGAATATGGTAGAGCTCTTTTCCAGCACCTAGCATGTGTGAGGCCATGGGATTGAAACTCAGCATAGCAAAAGAAGGGAACACTAGAAACCCCTACAAACTACTCATGTGCATTCACACACATATACTATGAACCAATGAAAGATGGAGATTTTCCGGTTGCGTGAAATGATTCATGAAATACAACTCATTGAAGGCAAAGACATCAGTCCTAGTGAGGTACGTACCAGTTTATGAATAAGGGGGTTTGCAGCCCCATGCGGGGAGCAACAGTGTTAATAGGCCAGAGCCCACCCCCCCCCCCCAGAGCTCCCAGGGAATGGACCACCAAACAAAGAGTATACATGGAGCAACCCATGGCGCTGGCCACATATGTGGCAGAGGATAGCCTTGTTGAACATCAGCTAGAGGAGAGGCCCTTGGGCCTGAGGGTGATTGATGCCCCAGTGTAGGAGAATGCCAGTGCCAGTGCTGGAGGCCAGGATGTGTGGGTCAGGGAGCACCCTCAGATATGCAGGAGGAGGGGGGATGGGATGGGTTTCCGAAGGGGAGACCTGGAAAGGGGAAAACATTTGAAATATAAATAAAGGAAATGTCCAATTAAAAAAAGAAGAAGAAAAAAAGAACAAGGACACTGGACTCAATCCATCTGGGTTCAGATTCTGGCTGTATGCCAACAAACTTCATCCTTTGAAATTTTACATCACTGGATCTATCTTTCTTCAGCTACACAATGAGATGAAAATAAGAATTTCCATGGCTGATTAAATGTCTTAATAGATAAAGTCGCTTTACTCTCATGCTTGAAATAATAATCATACCAAGAGGTTAGTATAAAAACAATGGCTTTTCACTGAACTCGTATTAAATAGGCAAAAATTCATTAAGTCAGTTAAAGATACATGTGACAGGGCATGAAATAACGGAAATTAGTATATTTCTGTTAAAACCATTACATATAATTTGAAATTTGATTTGACAATAGTAAAATTGAAAACACAGAACTCTAATATTTAATATTTTTACTTGTAAAAATAAGAGAAAAATCTCACCTTTGCATACTTATAATCTTTTACTGGAACATACATTTTGTATAAGGGCACAAAGGTTTCTACAGCTATATAAAGACAAATCTTTAACAAATAAAATGTTGAAGAAAGATGGCAACAAAAGAAAGGAGGTAAAAAATGATTCCATGTATGTAATTTTAATTAAATGTGCTTGGAACAGAGATGTACAAGTGTTATGCCAGCATCCCAGTGTGTGCAAAAACAAGGCAGGAAGATTGTGAATTAGGAACTGCATCTTGAGGCCTTGTCTCAACAAACAAAACAATTTACATAATTTAAGGATTCATGTGCCTATAGGGTAGAAAATACACAAGCATATATATCACCAACACAGTCTTAGGGTTTTACTGCTGTGAGCAGACAACATGAACAAGGCAATTCTTATAATGACAACATTTAATTGGGACTGGCTTACAGGTTCAGAGATACACTCCACTATCATCAAGGTGGGAGCATGACAGCATCCAGGCAGTTACGGTGCAAGAAGACCTGAAAATTCTACATCTTATTCCAAAGGTGGGTAGGAGAAGACTGACTTCCAGCCAGCTAGGAGGTGTGTATTAAAGCCCATGCCCACAATGAAACACTGCCTTCAACAAGGCCACATCTACTCTAATAAGGCTATGCCTCCAAATAGAGCTACTCCTTGAGCCAAGCATATACAAACTATCACAGATACCAAATCATGAATCAGAATCATGGTTAAATCTGAATAGAATGAAGTGAAGAAACATAAGACCATAGGAAGTGTGACTATATCTCAATCTGTAATATTTTACAGATTAGAGAAATAGGAAAAAAAATTAAAGGAAGGTAGATGAAGAAAGGGAGAAGATTCTTTATTTAAAAGAGAAGGAGTGAGAAGAGGGTGATTAAATATGAATGTAATTTATAGCGTACATTGAGTTACTGTGTGGTTTAGTAGAAACTGTATGTGATAGAAACTCTATAGCATGTTGGCTAAACTGTGTAGACTTTTGTTAATCTATATTTTCCTATGTAGCCAATATGTGGTAGATACACTTAGTAATAAGCATATTAAATAATATGTCTACAATTGACAATATATATTTAAGTCCCAAGTACAAGGAAGAGTAGTCAGTTAGTAAAAAAAGCTAATTAGCCAATGAATATAATGTCTAAAACAGAAGACTTCCACTACCACCAAACGTGATGAAGACGATCCTTTAGGAGAGTGAAAGGACGTTTTACAGTGAAGTTTTCCTTTGCTAAGGGTAACAGTAGGAAAATCATGACCCACAAAGTGTTTGGGGATCCTTTGTCTCTCCATTCTAAAGAACATTGAATGGCAGCCTTTGAAAGTTTTATGACTGTAGTGGTATGAATAGGGATGGCCCCCAAAGAGTCGTGTTTTTGAATGCTTGGCCAACAGGGAATGGCACTATTTGGAAGTGCATCTTTGTGGGAATAAGTGTGGCCTTGTTGGAGGAAATGTGTCACTGTGGGGGTGGGCTTTGAGGTCCCATGCTCAAGCTCCACCCAGGGTGGAAGAATCAGTCTTTTCCTGGATGCCTTCAGAACAAGATGTAATATTCTGTGCTCTACTAGCACCATGTCTGCCTGAAGGCTGCCATCCTTACTGCCACAATGATAATGGACTGTATCTCTGAACCTGTAAGCCAACCCTAATTAAATATTGTCCTTTATAAAAGTTACCTGGGTCACGATGTCCCATCGTAGCAGTGGGAACCCAGTGAGGATACTGACTATGTATTGTGCACAGATAATATTTGTTTCTGTTACAGTGGAGATGATTTGTTCAGTGGCCACGCATAACCACACCTTAATCTGAAGAATGAATGCTGGCTATGCCCATAGTCATGTACAAGTTTTTAAATGTCACCATGGATGAGAGCATTGCCCCTTGATAGAGTGCTTGAAGCCCTGCATTCCATCACTAACACTCTAAAACCAAAGCAAGTCATATCGGCAGCGCATAATATACATTAAGAATGGTAAGGCATAAAAAGCAGAAAGGAATAGTGAAAAATCTATAATATCCTAGCAAAATCCCATTTTCAATTTCTTTGATGATAAAGCCAGAGGGGAGACTGCTTCATGGTAGGGAAGCTTTTAATTTTTTCCATTATGCCATTATTCAGGCTAGCCAATATTTATAAATGCCATGAGCTTCGGGTGGAAGTAAATGAAGAAACCATGACATAACCTATAATATGGAACCATGCTATAAAATTATAGCCATCATATTATTATTATTCAGTCTCAAAAGAGAAAGAAATCACACCACAGTTAGCAGCAAGAATGAACCTGTAGGGCAAATCAAGATAATAAAGTAAGATTGCCATAGGGATCAGGGCTGTAAGTCTCTGCTTGTGTAAATTATCTAAAATAGACTGATAGCAACAGAAAGAAAAATGATGTTTGCCATGGTGCAATATTTTATTC
Organism: Mus caroli; assembly: GCF_978045245.1. Lineage (NCBI taxonomy): Eukaryota > Metazoa > Chordata > Mammalia > Rodentia > Muridae > Mus > Mus caroli. The sequence continues at coordinate 71,717,486 of NW_028227259.1, read as the reverse complement.
TACAAGATAATACAGTTCTAGAAATTGATGTTAACAAGAGAGTATTGTGCACTTAAAAATATGAAGGAGGTAGTTTTTATATTAAATGATCTGGAGAGAGAGAGAGAGAGAGAGAGAGAGAGAGAGAGAGAGAGAGAGAGAGAGAGAGTTTTAGTAAAGGTGTTATCAGTATCAAAAATGTTGACAACAAAAAGCAAAGCAAGCAATTAGGTGGATTTTTTTTTATTTTCAAGACAGGGTTTCTCTGTGTAGCTGTGGCTATCCTGGAGCTCACTCTGTAGACCAGGCTGGCCTCAAACTCAGAAATCTTCCTGTCTCTGCCTCACAAGTGCTGGGATTAAAGATGTGTACCACCATTGCCCAGCTAGGTGGGTAATTATAAAACACTAAAAGTGAACCCATTTTTTTCTGCTTTGAATATACATACAATATACACAGATATTTGGAATGTATAGCTAAAATAGTTGATTTAAGAGTGTGAGGGATAGAAGCCTTGGAGATGGTAAACGATGATCTGTTTGGTACCAATTGATTTCATTCATTGGTTTGTGAGTTATTCAGTTGGTGACAATGGCTAGTGGGGTGGGAGATTTGTACTTTCTTTGTGGCTATAAGATATCTGGACTAGGGAAACAAATTGGAAATGACCAATCTCCAAATAATACTACAAATAAGAGGGAGATGTTCTATTAAAGAGGAGGAAAATCCCTCACACAGTTCCAGTGTAGGATGAGAAAAAAGATTCAGCTGTTCAAACTTGAAGAGAACAGAGTTTGAAGCTAAAGTAGGAGATGGCAGGCAGAATTCCTGAGCCTGTGTACAAGTGGTCAGAAAATAGGTGAATGGCTGCTGAATAGTCAGAAAACTTCATAGTCTCCACATAGTAAATGTTGACAAGGCTATTTTCAGAAATCTAGTCTTGGCAGTAAGGAAGGGATGCAGTGAGACATGATGAAGGATTGGTGGCTTTTCAAAGACATGGAAACAGGAAAACTGAGAGATAATTGTAGCTAGTAAATCTAAGATGGGGAGGAGTTGCTCTTCAAAACTTGAGAAAGTTGAGTTTCTTCTTCTGAAAGAAAGCTCTCTTATAGATAACCACTGTGAGGGAGTTAGATCTGACCCATGGAACACAGTCCTTGAAGAAAAGGTCAATGGCTACAAGCAGAAAGACAACCTTGAAATTAAAGACCAAGGCTTCATTCTGAGAGACACCAAGCAATGAAGAATCATGACTAGTAACTACAACAGAAGCCCAACGGCTTCACATTCCTCTTTTAGTGGGAAATAAAAGTACTTATCAGGAATGCAAATCAGTCAAGTTTCTCTTATTCAGAAGACTGAGTAGATTCTAAATAGTTTGAATCAGTGAAATTTTATAGTGGATTTGAAGAATTCCTTATACAATGGAAATGAATACATTGTGCAGCTGCCTTCATTCTTATGTTACCATCCACAACTCCAGTTGAGATTCTTCCACGATACCTCTTCAATAAGAATAAGAATAAGAATAAGAATAAGAATAAGAATAAGAATGAGAATAAGAATAAGAATAAGAATAAGAATAAGAATAAGAATAAGAATAAGAATAAGAATAAGAATACTGTGTCATTTGCCTGTTTATGTAGTGATTTCTGTGGCTAGCAGAACTATGGATAGAAAGGTACAGTGCTGGAAATATTGTATAAACATAATGGGCTAATTGAAAGAAATGTATATTGTGTTCTGAATGTGCTCACCTTGTCTAAGGTGTGTAAGCCTGGGCACCCTTTTTGATCTAACTGGGGAAAATGTATTTCTAGAAATCTAGCTTCAGACTGGTTCAAGGAAGTCACTTGTTTTTATGTGATTGATCTGTTATTTGATTTATTGCTTGATAAGAAAAAAAAAAGCCAGTCAGGCTGAATTTACTGCTGACATGCAGATATTGGAATATTGATATTTCAACACTGATGGAGCTAACCTCTTGATCACATTTTTTAATAGGCTGCTTTGTCACTTCACTAGATTATGAAACAAATCTTATCACTTACTATAAAGCATTCTCATTCAAATAAATTTAAAGACAGCATTATACTATGAATTTTTGCTTGAAAGGTAAAAGCACATAGAAACTATATATTTATTAAAGCAGATACCATGCACAATGTTCACAATATGATAGTTTTTTCCCTCTTCTGAGATCATTTTATGAGGTTTCTAGGAGATATGCACATTTTAGTCTCTTCTAATGTTGGTCTCATTTTTCTCAGTAAGCTGCATCTTGCATATTCTTCACTCTCAGGGTATTAGTGCTAATAGTTTATGTATTTTGGTAATTATCCATGTCCATCTCCTATTTTTGTATAACCTAGAAAAATTATATCTTTAATATTTTTATTTTTATTTTATTATTAATAATTTTAACAGGATTGATGGAGCTTTGAAGGTCATAAATATAAAGCTTGGTTTTGTTGTATTATTCATAATAAAGAAAGAAGCAGAGAAAGATTGGCCTTTGTTTCTTATTCAAAAGAATCTGAAAAAGTAACAGTTATACCAAAAATGTTTTCTACAATAAGTTATCATTATTACAATAAGACATATAAAATATCAATGTCAGTAAATATTTTCATGCCTAATGTGGAGATTATGGCAAAAATATTAAATACACGTTAAGGCATATGAAGAAGGAAAGGTTATTGACTAATAGAAGTTCTCTACTTGGGTTAGGCTAATGCATTCTGACATCAGTGATATCAAATTTAGAATACAGAAATATAGATGCCTTGGGCTAGTGAGACAGCTTAGCATGGAAAAGCTCTTGACACATAAGCTGAGTAACCTGAGTTTGGTCCTCAGAGCCCATTGTGTAATAGAGGAATGGACTTCTGAATGTCACCTTCTGAAATTGACACAATTCCAGGGCATGTATGCGTCTGCACACATCATACACACAGACTGGGGCATACACCCAGACACCCAGACATACACACACACACACACACACACACACACATACACACACACACATTAAATAAAATTAAAATAAAAAAGAAATATGGAATGCTTTTCCATAGTTGGGTGACTGAAAATTATGTCCCAATATTAGGTGTGTTTCTTGTGTTGGCTTGGCATCCCTACCAAAAATAGTCACAACTTAGATATTTTCTTTATATTGAATGGTTGTGTGTTCTGAAGCTGATTTGGTATAGTCATGGAAAGCTACACTGGATTCTGTTAAAGCAATGAGTGAGTTGCAGAATAGAGAAATGTCTTCAATAGAACCCACTGTGTGATCATAAAAGAGCCCCAGTCTAGGCTTAAGGACCAGACTAGAAGTTTTTTTTTTATGTTTACTCCTTTGAATAACCCAGAAATGGTGTTTATCACAGATCACTTTTTGAAAGGTCTAATGCATACTCACAAATATGGGGCTGTACATTGCGTAGAACCCTCATTAACTTTGCTTTCCATCTTTAAACAAAGGCTCTTGCCTTACTTGGGCTCCATCTATTTCAGTGAATTGAGATTTCTTTTTCCATACATGGTAGTAATTATCTTTCATAAAATTAGACTTTTCTGGGCCACTGAAATGATCCACCAGATATAGTCATGCCCATGAGCCTAATAACCTGAGTTAGATCCCTGGAATCCATACGGTGAAAAGAGAACCAACTCCCACAATTGTCCATCCATCTCCATATATGACCCAATCTCATGACATACATGCTCTCACATGCACATATACACAGAAAGAAATAAATCAACAAATTATTGGACAATAAATTTCAACAATAATATTAAACAGAAGTATTGTTAAAATGTAGACTTTCTAAGTAAAAGATTCCATAGGTGAAAAGTACCTTTATACCCTGCGTTGTGTATGTACTACATGATCATTAGCAATTCATGAATTAACTATACAAGAAGATAATTAGGTTCTAAATGTGACTGCTATTTGCTTAACTCTTTCATCTTAGAAAACTTCTTAAATGTTCTATGCAACAGTTCACTCATGTCATGAAATGAAGCTGATTATAAGAAGATTTTGTGAACTAGTTGGGTCTATAAGCATTCTGAGTGCATTTATCTTTGTTTGTGCAATTGCACATCATCCATCATCTTCAGTCAATTAATTTTAGAATTCACATTGCTTTGAGATGAAAATCTCAGAGTATCCAAGTCACTTGTGTAAAATGTCAGACTACCTGCACAAAATCCATGTCCATCTTTCTACCTTTGTATACTCATAGGACTATCAAGTCCCGAATGCATATCTAATGTAGGTTATTTTATTTTGATCTTACATTATTAACCATCCAAAACTAATTTTCTCTTTAAAGCTCTATAAAAAATTCTCACAAATATTATAGCCTTATATGCCTTCAAAATTTTAATGTTTTGAATGTTAATATAAGCATGATGTGTGTGGTTTTCATCTTCAAAGTTTAAAAGAGAAAATATATGCAAGTTTTGTTGATAGTATTTGCAAGCCCACCAACTGAGAAGAGATTGAAAACTGAAATTGAGGATTTGGCTGTTGAAAAAAGAATTTAGACACTGTAGCATTTTGCACTGAAAACTAAAAGAGCACTTGGAGTTGTGGGGCAACACAGAAAATGAATTACAGAGATTTGGGTCTGAAGGTATTTTGTGCTTCTGCCTGAAATCATGAAGCATCAAGGAGAAGGGAACAAAATCCACATGCTTTGAATTCTCAGCATCTGACAGACTAGGTAAAATTACTGAAAACATCAATTTTATGTAAGTGAATAATAGCCTATGGTGCTATGCAGACTCCACACATTTTATATACATTATTTTGACCATGAAAACTTATCCTTATAAATATAGAAGTTCAAATTTAGAAGCATTTTGAAAGCTACAGTAACAATTAGCTCAGCTCTTATTCCTGAAGACATTTGATGCCTGACATATCCCTTGAAAAGTTGAGAAATAAATCATGATCATAGAACAGAATACACCAATTTTAGACAAAAGTCTCAATCTCAACCAAAGGTATGGGGTGGATAAGGCGAAGTCTGCAGATCTCTTCAAAACAAAACATGCAAAAATCATAAGATTGTGTTTTGATATCTGATACCAAGCTTGGCTGCCAAAAAGGCACTCATTACAGCTCATTTTCCAGAAATTGTCTGTTAGCATCTTGAGGAGTTTTACAAATTGTTTCAAACAGGCTTCTAAGGGAACCAACTTCGTGTAATGAGACCATCAGCGTGTCTTGATAAATGGAATTGTGCAAAGTGCCAATGATTCCTTCAGGATTCCTTAGTGGGCCTTTTCTACTACATGTTTGTTAACAAATCCATATGGAGGTATATATAATGGATAGAAGACAACTTGCTAAAGACTCAAGGAAAGTCTATGCCTATAAGTCAAATATCCAGAGTAGAAATCAAACTGCACAGGAAACATGGAAGCCTAGGGACAAAGCTTGCTGAAAAAGTGGGTACACTTCTCAGGGTGTAAGAGAAGCCCATACAAGGGGGGTAGTAGGGCACCAGTGAGGGTGAGAATGATGAATATTCTCAAAACACAATTGTCTATGTGATATTTCCCTTTGATAAACTATCCACCAAATCTGGCTAGGTAGGTGTGACATGTGTGCCTTTAGTTACACTATGCTGGAGACAGGCAGGTAGATTTAAGATAGCCTGGTATACATAACACATTTCAAACTAGACAGGATTACATAGTGAGACCATGTCTCAAAAAAAAAATTCCCCAAATCTCAAAGGTAAGGTTTTACTTTCTCCCTCATTAGAAGATTACAGTTTAATTACACTGTTTCTGTCTCCCACACTGAATATAAAAACAAAGCAAACCAAACAAAAAATCCCAATATATTACAGGATGGAAGTTTAAATGATAACCAAGAACGATTGTCTATAAATAATAAACATGGATTATTCTGTTCTTCAGACATCCCAATCTTCATCTGTAAGATTATCCTATCAGATCAATTGTGACCATCCCTTCTCCCCAGGGGCAGTTAAACACCTGCCCTTGAGGACAAATGGAGGAGAAACAGGAGAGGCAGGATTTGGAAGGTATAAGTATCCCTGGATTGACTTCCAGGATCAGCTTCAGCAAGATTGAACATGGTTATATGGATCTTGAGGATCGCTAGGGTTTTCCAGGGTGAATATTCATTATTGGCTAGAGCAGAGCCCCGGGGATGGGGATGCTTCATTTACATGACAAGGAATTCTAAGAACCTTCAGGAAGGTTTCTTAACAGGAGAGAGGAATCTAAACCTCCTCAGAAGTTTTTGGGGTTACACGTGGGGAAGGGCCTATTGGTCACAACCCAGTACCTAATTATCATATAATGAGTGGGAAGGTCTGAGTGGGATTTATGGGTTTACCCATGCTAAGCTTGCAGGAAGCTTTGTGCAGGATCATCCTCTGCATAATGTCAGGCACCTGTGCTTAGAGACACACTCCAGATTTGATAGGGCAGAGAAGAGGAAGCCCTGCTGAGAACAGGGGTATTTTGCAAAGCAATAGATAACTCTGTTTTGCAAAGAGCTAGAGAGCTTACTTGGGCATGGTAGACTGCACATTACTTCTGAGGAAACACTGGCACAGACAAGTTATGTGTCTTGCCTGAGTTGACTTAGTCAGGTATGCAAACTAGAGTTTGAGATCAGCATCTGGCTTTTGAGGATATAGTCTCAGTTCCTAAATTTGCATATTTGGAAGGGATGCATTTCAAAGACCACAGCAGCATCACCCTCTGGGAAATTTTATGAATAGGAATAAACTGTGATTATTTTAGACTTGATTTACACAATGGATTTTTATCAAGACTCAAGCCCACACTATAATCTTTGAAATTGCTCTGTGGTGATAGAAAAATACAAATATTTCTCTCTTCATTCACACTTAGGTTCATCCGATTTGACTTTACCCCTGAATATGATTAGAAATTTCCAAAATGCATCAGGACTCATCTCATATGCTCCTTTTTTTTTTTTTCAAGAGCAGTCTCCAAGTACCATTCTTATTTCTAACATCTCATGTTTTTTCACAAGTAAAAGCTAATAGAAAACTGTTGGTGACAGGTACAGTTGCACATGTCTGTAACTCTTGTTTTCAGAATCTAAACCAGGATGATAGCTTCTAGTCTGTGGCCAACCTGGAACACAGAGAGAAACTGGGTAAAACCAAGATAAGACAAAAGAAAGGTTTTGATAGTTGAAGCATCTGTTTAGGGAATTATTTAATTTAGAAAACTCATTTGTGTATGTTGGTATTTAAAGCAATATATGCTGTTGGTAATATGCGTGTGAATTATATAGACTTTAGAAATGGAATAGTCAATATGAACAGTAAGGAAGTTACTTCCATGTACATCTGCATAATTTATATATACAGCTTTAAAAACAAAATAAGCACTTTTGGCTTGGAAAACAGAGAAATTCCTAGTCCTATGCAGAAAGCAATTTACTTTCTAATATGCAGTATTTTAATTACAAATATATTAAAGCTCTGTGTCCTAAGACCAATAAAATCTCTTTTTAAAATTTATTTTATTTTGTGTGTATGGGTATTTTTCCTGAATATATGTATGCTCACTACTGATGCTCATGATGATAAGAGGATGGTGTCGGATCCCTTTGTTCACTAGAGAGCAACAAGTTTTCGAACTGCGTAGCCATCTCTCCAGGTCTAAAAATCCATCTTGTCAGCACTGCTTTGTACAGCCACATGGTATATGCACATTCCTTTGCATTCAATCTTTTATCCATTAGTTAAGATTCATAAATAGTAGATGAGCAAAAATATTATACATTGTCTTTATCATCTGCATTTCTAAATCCTTAACCAAATAGTAAATTAAATATCAATGAATAAAACATCATTTTGTAGTTAACTTCAGCAATCAAGGTGACTCAAAACTAGAGGTACGTGAGTAGAGAAAACCTCAGGTAAAGAATTGCCTAGATCACACTGCCCTGTGGTCATTAAGTTGATTCATTTTCTTTTCTTCCTTTTCAAAAATTTATTTATTTACTTATTTACACTCCATATTTTATTCTCACCCACCTACCCTCTGACTGTTCCATATCTCATACCTCCTCTCCAGCCCATCTCCATGTGGATGTTCCCAACTGCCCCCCAAACTGACCTCTAAGCCCCCTGGGGCCTCCAGTCTCTTGAGGGTTAGGTGCATCATCTCTGAGTGAACACATCCCTGGAAGTCCTCTACTGTATGTATGTTGGGGGATCTCATATCAGCTGGTGTATGTTTCCTATTTGTTGGTCCACTCTTTGAGAGATCTTGGGGGTCCAGACTAATTGAGACTGCTAGTCCTCCTACAGGGTCGCCCTTCTCCTCAGCTTCTTTCAGCCTTTCTATAATTCAACAACAGGGGTCAGCAGCTTCTGTCCATTGGTTGGGTGAAAATATCTGTATCTGATTCTTTCAGCTGCTTGTTGGGTCTTTCAGAGCGCAGTTACCATAGGTCCCTTTTTGTGAGGCTCCATAGCCTCAGTAATAGTGTCAGGCCTTGTGACCTCCCCTTCAGCTGGATCTCACTTTGGACCTGTCACTGGATCTTCTTTTCTTCAGGCTCCTCTCCATCTTCACCCCTGTAATTCTTTCAGACAGGAACAATTATGGGTCAGAATTGTGACAATGGTATGCCTCCCTCCCTCATTTGGTTCCCTGTCTTTCTGCTGGAGGTGTGCTCTATAATTTCCCTCTTCCTATTGTCAGGTATTTCATCTAAGGTTCCTCCCTTTGAGTCCTGAAAGTACCTTACCTCCCACGTCTCTGGTGCATTCTGAAGGGTCCTCACAACCTCCTACTTCCCAAGGTTGCCTATTTCCATTCTTTCTGCTGGCCCTCAGGGCTTCAGTTCTTTTCTATGGCTATGTAAGCCAGAGAGGGAGAGGGAGAGGGAGAGGGAGAGGGAGAGGGAGAGGGAGAGGGAGAGGGAGAGGGAGAGGGAGAGGGAGAGGGAGAGGGAGAGGGAGAGGGAGAGGGAGAGAGGGGGAGAGGGGGAGGGAGGAGAGGGAGGAGAGGGAGGAGAGGGAGGAGAGGGAGGAGAGGGAGGAGAGGGAGGAGAGGGAGGAGAGGGAGGAGAGGGAGGAGAGGGAGGAGAGGGAGGAGAGGGAGAGGGAGAGGGAGGAGAGGAGGAGAGAGATTAACTTGAACAAGAATGATGGGCAGAAGGAACTAGGACCCAGGTGAGGAGATTTTTTTAGCAGAGGAAATGGTACATACAAAAAAGCTGAGGCAGAAGATGGATGTTGGATTTGAAATAACAGGAAGAGTAAAGGGAAATTTAGATATCAGATTATTCTAGAGAGGAAGAACTGGGGATTCTGGGAAAGTTTGCTTTTTATGTTTTTCAATTCTTGTTGATTTTTAGAAGGTCATTTGGGACGGGAGCAATGAATGACAGACACAGATTTAGGTGTTATGTTCACAGAAATAGAGGTTAAAATTTGGTCCTCAGCTGTTTTGTAGGTTTCTGCTCAGTCTCTCAGTGGCTCATCACTTCTCCAGCACCTGAGGTCCATTTAGACTCATCTCTCTGATCCTATGATGGACTGCCTCAAAGGGAGTGAGTGGGTGAGAGTTGCTATAAAATACATCTCTGTGGAGGGTTAGAAAATTCTTCTGATTTTCATTCTTTAAGATAGTTGATGCTTGGTTTCTCTGCATAAAGCAGTAAAAATCATTTCTTTCTTTCCTTCACAGAAAATCATTCAAGCCATATGTGTGTAAGCCTACTGGAGGTCTAAAGATAGCTTCACTATTGACTACCTGAGCTTGAAAACAGAGCCAGGGTACAATTGATCTTTCTTATATGATTATATGAATGAAGAGTTCTAGCTACATACCGGTATTATTGACAACTCCTCTGCCCACCACCTACCCACACACCTATTTCCAACAGCAATATATAAGTTTTGCATCTGTAGCAGTAAACTTGTCCTTCAGAAGACATGGTCTACTGTGCTTCATTCAAAGAAAAATTGGCAGAAAATGAAAGGTGGGGAAAAATATCATTTAGAGACACTTGTAAGCTGGATATCATTCCTATTCCTGGAACAGAAGTGATAAGATATGTGTGCTTACAAGTTTTATGCCAACTTGATGCAAGCTGCAGTCATCTGAGAAGAGGTAACCAGAGTTGAGAAAATGCCTTCATATGGTTGGGCTGCAGGCAAGTCTATAGGGCATTTTCTTAATTACTGATTGATGGAGGAGAGACCAGTCCTTTTTGAGTTGTCCTACTCCTGGGCAGGTAGGTGGTCCTGGGTTCTGTTAGAAAGTGGGTTAAACAAGCCATGGGAAGAAAGCCAGTAAGCAGCGCCCCTCCATAGTCTCTGCATCATCTCTTACCTCCAGGTTCCTGCCCTGTTTGAGTTCCTCTCCTGACTTCATTTCATGATGAACAGTGACAGCCAAATAAACATTTTCTTCCACACCTAGCTTTTTTGGCCATGGTGTTTTATTGTAGTAATAGAAACCCCAACTACAAGGGCCACTTCTGGGCCTGTGGTCTTACTGCAGTAGTCTCTGCATTGATGTCGATGGCCCCATGCTACCACCAAAGGACCCACAGATGTCAGTGGTCTGAGCTCCACCCTGAAGCCATGTTGATGTTCATGTACCTTACTGCCTTTGAAGAATTATGCTGATCTAAGTGGCTTGACTTCTTACCTGAGACCATGATGATATCCCAGTCAATGCTTCCACAGAGGGCCATGTCTGGGTCCATAGTCTTAATATGGCTAGGCCTGTATGACCATGGAAGGTCACATGAATAAATATAGTCTGTGCTATAGCCTGAAACCATGTTGATGGCCATGGACCATGCTTCCACCAGGGACCATGTTGATATGGGTAGCCTCTCTGACCCTGGAGCCATGGTGTTCTCTAGACACATGAATCTACCAAGTGCCATGTCTGGGTCAATGGTCCTATGGCAGATAAATCTGTATTGATTCCTATGTGCCACTGAAGGCCAGGCAGATGTCCATGGTCTTGGCTCCAGCCAGAAACCATGTTGATGGTTGATATCTGTGATCTCAGATGCATTACAGTGCCTTATCTGCATCCATGGCCCTATGTACCCTGTTGTCCTATTCATGGTCTGTGCTGACACCAGAAACCATGTGGAAACCCATGATTCCTGCTTGCTCCTAGAGTATAAAGAGTAAATAAGCTACTTTGTCAGTGTTATTGATGACTGCAGATGCATAATTGAGAAAGAGAGACATGGAATTTTTTGTGACAACATGTATGCCCACCCCAATCCTCCCACCAAATATTCTCAGCTTAAACAGGAAGCTATCAAAGGAAACTTAAAAACTGTGATAGGAATCTGAAGTGTCACTTTCGATAATTTCTGGCTTCCAGCAGGGTTACAGGAAGGGAAGGACTCAGTTCTATTGAAGAGGCAGGCTACCAAGAGCTTAACCATGTTCCAGTGAGTATATAGATAACACAAATTTGACTTTATTTTTTTGAAAGGGAGGTTCTAAAACTGGTGAAGGGGTAGACAGGGACTCCTAAACTTTCTTCCTCAACTGCTTTTTGTTATGGTATTTCATGATAGAAATAGTAACTCTGTCTTAGTTAGAGTTTCCATTGTTGTGAAGAGACACCATGACCAAGGCAACTCTTATAAAAGACAACATTTAATTGAGGCTGGCCTACAGGTTTAGATATTTAGTCCATTATCATCAAGGCAGGGAGTATTGCAGTGTACAGGCAGACATGAGGTTGGAGAAGGAGATGATAGTTCTACATCTTGATCCAACACTGCCAAGAGAAGGCTGACTGTCTCCCAGACAACTAAGAGGAAGGTATCAAAGCTCACCCCCACAGTGACACTTCCTCCAACAAGACCACACCTACTCCAACAAGCTCGAAACTCCTAATAGTGTCATTCCCCGGGGCCAAGTATGTTCAAACCACCTCACTAAGACACTATGACAAAGAAAAGTGTTAAAATTAAGTCCTCTGCCCCTGGCAAGCTTTTTAAAGGTACAGGAGAATTTCTTTCCATAGTGTAGATACAAATATGTGTAGTAGAAAATGACCTCCATTGATACTTGTATACATTTTAATTTTATCTGTGTTATTTTGTTTCCTTAATATCTTCTGGAAGGTTTAGGTTCACCCTCTTCTGATACACTGTACTTAATAACATATATCAAGGTATATATTTCCAGGAACACAAACTTAGGATGCTAAGTGGAACAATTAAGACTTCATTCTTTTCTATACAAATAGCTTGATAATCACCTGTCAACATAGCAAGGGTTACTAAAAGACATAAATGGTAAAGTATGGAGAGAATTCATATTACAAAATTGACATATTCTTTAGGATACATTTGCTCAGACAGTTGTAGAAGTACTGTCCTGTAACTGGAGCGCTTGGGAATAGGAGGCAGAAGGATGTAGAGTTTGAGAAAGACTAGCTGAGCATACCTAGTGATGCCCTCTTAAAACAAAAACCCAATATACTTGTCTGGAAGAAATGCACCCCTCATCTGTCTCTTTGTGTTGTTTTACTGAGTGTGCCAGAGCCTTGATCCACTGGTAAGTCAGAAGCCTTGAAACCATCAACTGTCCAAAACTCCAGGCTTGGACCCCAGGAAATAAACTTTTGCTAGGGCGCAGGCAGTTGGTGGCTGCAATGGCAATGAACTCTCAAAGGGAATAACGAACACAGGATATGCATTTCCCATCCTCTCTCCTGGTTGCTGGTGGGCAGGGGTTTAGTTCTTGACTTCAATGTGGTCACTTTCTCTGGGCCAGAGTAACTGCTTCCTCCTTCCTCCCTCTGTCCTGCATCCTCTACTTATTTCCATGTGGGTCAGCATCTCTTGTATTTCTTTTATTCTCAGTAGCCTTTTCTTAACTGCTCCCAGTCATCACCCTTTAAGTGAAAGCTGTATGCATAGTAAAATCCCAATATGCTCAGTGTATGTTTGGGAGAATGATTTTTTTTTTTTTAACCAGTGTGGAAGTAAGTACTGTATTCCATTTAAAATAACCTGTGCACAATAAGACTTCTCACTAAATGATATTACTAAAGAAAGCCAGGCCATGTATAAGGGGGTTGTGGTGTAACTGGAAAATGGGCATCAAAGCCATCCCAGTAGTGTGTTGTTCACATAGAAAAGTTCCATGAACATGCACAACTTTGGCATGTGAGGAACAGTCTTTCTCAGAGTAAGAGCCAAAAGGAGGGAAAGATGAAGCTAGAGAAGGAGGGAGGGAAGAAGGGAGAGAGGAAAAGGGAGAGGGAAAGAGGGAGGGAGTGAGAGGGAGAGAGAGAGAGAGAGAGAGAGAGAGAGAGAGAGAGAGAGAGAGAGAGAGAGAGAGAGAGAGAGAAGGAGAGAGAGAGAAGCACTAAGTCTCCATTTCTCTATGACCGTGACTTGACTAGTTTTCTCTGTCTTAAGTTTCTACACAGGAGGTTTTGAGTGTGAAGTAAGATGCCATCATTCACCTGCTTATCACACTTCCTGACACCTCTTTAGTGCTCATTTTCCTATCATCACAATATGGCTTTCCACAGTTTTAATTACATGCCAACAACTGCAATCACAAATATTAAATGGAAATTTTCATGTTTTTCACCTAACACTCTCCTAAAAAATGATGATAGAATCATTTCGCCACATAGGCCCTTTGTCTACTATATCTATGCTCCGTCAGTTGTGGGTTGCTGGTCACTAGGTAGCTCTCTCAGTCACCAGTTCCATGTGTGAGTATTATAGTGCCTGAGTTCACCTTGGCGTGCTATTAACTTGATGATGAAGTTCACTTGATTCCAGGCCATTTCTCATGCACTCCATTTCCCAGAGGATGGCTATGAAGTAAGTGTCTTTTGCAGTGCTGCCTTTAAAGGAATGTAAGGTAGAATGGAGCCTAAGTGCACACTTTTGAGAATGTGTCTTAAAAAGCAGAACGTAAGAAACAAACATCGCCCATACAGATGTGCCAATTTCACTGAGGTCCCTTTTTTATGTCCTGGCTCAGAGGACAGCAATGTTCTCTGTCACCCTTGTCTCCTATCAGGACTTGCCTTGAAATAGATGCTTACATTCACATGACTGAAAAGAGCAAGGAGGGGTGTGGCACATTGTCACCTTCTGCTTTAGTCCCTGTGGAGTTAAGGCAGAGACACAATGACACACTGCTTGCCCTTGGACAGGACTGGACTTCTTTGCAATTATTTTCTCTGTCCAGTGACAAGCACTAATGTGACCAGACAACGCGCAACATTCATTCTATTCTACTCATGTTAAAAGGTCTTTTCTTCCGATTTCTGCTTGTAACAGATCGCTGGCAGACACCATGCTTCTTGTCATTTATGGTGCTGTCATTTTCAGGACACACACAGCAGCTCCCTCTGTTTTGCCTGATTTATTCACCCTGGGGTTTATGCCTTTACCTTGTAGAGCAGCCTACATTCTGCATCTGTCCTTCCTCATTACCCATATGGAACACAGGGCACTCTCTGTTCTAAAAGCTTATCTTCTGTGTTTGGTATGTAGAAACCTACTCTGTAATAGACAGCACTGTCTCCAAGGGCCAGATAGCATCTTCTGATAGTGTCTTCATCTACAAGATCCAAATGTTGGTAAGGCAGGGCCTTCCCCACAAGCTGCTTTAAGGATTAAATAGGTATTATGACCAAGAGGCTTACACAGTGCATGACATATGGTGAATGATGCCCATAACATTAGCTCTTATTATTAGAAACATTTCATCTTACAGCAGTGATGCTATTACAAGTCTCCCTATACTGAAGACAAATTTAAAATTAGAGAAGTTATGGAGATTCCTCAAAACTATGCAGCTGATTTCACAGTAAAGCATTTTAAATCATCATATATAAACACTAGTATAGTACCAACCTTCTACCTTCGCATTATCTCAGGACAGTTGATTTTAAGAAGACATTTCTGAGAAAAAAAATTTAAACTGTTCTGGACAACATGCATTCTTTGCCTTTTTCATGAAACATTTTTCTGGCATATAGCAGTCTTCATCTAGACAATGCTACCTTTTGTATCTCCCACAAGAAAAAAGTATATATATATATATATATATATATATATATATATATATATGGACAATTCTTTATGACAACAATCTGTATTCTGCCTTTTACTTCATCATGAAAACCTAGGGTCACCTGTATCTGTTTCATTAAAACAATCTAATCTTAATCAAATCACCTCTTGGTAGATTCATAGGCTTTAAAGTTTGCTATGGTACACAACAAAGATGGTGGAGCCGGACCACCAACTAGCTCTGAGGTGATTTAGGAAGCTGCTTGAGTCAGAAGAGATTATATTTGTGAATATCAGTTTCACAGCACTCTTTGAAGTGAAAGGTTAGACGATGACAATGGGGAAAGTGGATCTCGAATAAAAGGCTCTGAGGGACAAAAGGCAGAAAAGATTCAGGTAAGTCAGAGACCTGGCACCTGAGCAGCACAGTTCAAAGTCACAGGGAGAAAGTGAGTGGCCAGTGAGAGGTAGGGGAGGGCCATTCTGATTTTCTTTCTGGAAGGAGCAGCATCAGCTGGGCATGCAAATGAAACAGTTTTCTTGTACCTAATAAAGAAACAGGATGCATTACCAGATCAACAGTTAAAAGTATGGAGACAACATCTACTAACGAACTTTATGACTCTTACTAACATTACATCAACTGAATAGTGAATTGTGTTGCTTAAAGGGTTCACTTGTATGTTGACTTCCAGAACAAAGACTGCTCTACTGCATCGTCTACTCTTCCATTGTCACTGTAAGCTCTTAGATGAAGCAATTGCCTACATCTTTTGATTGGTATCTAATCATATTACTTTGCATTTCCAGCTAACTAGCATCTAAGACCATTCCATTTAAATGTGTAATAAACAGTAGATACAAAATTCCAGCACTGAGGATGCTGAGGTAAAATAATTTTCTGTGACAGGCTAGACATTGCTTGGATTACCTAGTGAGACCTTGTCTCATCCTAGCCCAGGCCCCCTCCCCTGAACAAAAATGGTGCATATAAAAATATAAGTAATCTGTGTTTCAACTTGAGAAAATAAAACACACCAGCTGGAAATAGGGGCCTCAGGTTTATACACAAGCACTGCAAATAAGTAAAATAAATAAACAAATAAATAACCTACCTATCAGCTCCAGCTGGACTGGTTTCTCCCATAGAAACACACTCTCCTCAGTTCTGTCTTATCATTAGTTTAGAACTGCAATTGGTGAATTTTGCACCACATTTCAGATGGAAAATTTAATGCAAAGTTGATTCATCAATGATGCATCCTTTTATTTGGGAGATGAGTTTTTTTTTGTTGTTTTGTTTTGTTTTGTTTTGATTTTGTTTGTTTTTTTTTTTTTCCAGAAAGTGGTCAGTTCCTTTCCTATCTATGCAGCTCCCGTTAACATTGAGGCATGTGAATGATTCCTAACATATTGCTGATTATCATAATTTATACTTACTCAGGCAGGGTGACAGGTTTGTAATCTGGGAGGGGCTAGGACAGGACAAGAGAAAGAGTGAATGTGAGTTTTGCTATACTGTTCAGGGTTCCCTAGCTCCCTAACTCATCCTAAATATTTATAAACAATTGATATTTTGAATTATATAAACAAAATATTGAAAAATATTAAAAGAAAGGTAGGAATATTTGGGTAACAGACAAACTCATAGCCCTCTTGTGTAAGCATTGCCATTTTTGACAGTGCTGTTCTGGATCACAAAAGCCTTATGTGAATGTTTAAGTAACAAGACATCACAGCACCCTATGCAGTATATTTTGCATGGTAAGGACCTACAAGCTTACATAGCAACAATGTCCTTCTGCAGATAAGAGTTTGATGAACTAGAAAGTTTGGAAACTAGTGATAGTGGCAGAAATATCTAATTTAAAGGCATTTATGTTTTTTATTGGATATTTTCTTTATATTTCAAATGTTATCCACTTTCCCAATTTTCCCTCCCGAAAACCCCTATCCCTTCCTCCTACCCCTACTTCTATGAGGGTACTTCCCCACCCACCTACCCCCTCCCACCTACGCACTCCCAAATCCCCACCCCAACATTTCCCTACATTGGGGCATGGAGCCTTCACAGGACCAAAGGCCTCTCCTCCCATTGATGACCTCTAAGGCCATCCTCTGCTACATATGCAGTTGGAGCCATGGGTCCCTCCATGTGTACTCTTTGGTTGGTGGCTTGGTCCCTGGGAGCTGTGGGGGTCTGGTTGGTTGATATTGTTGTTCTTCCTATGGGGTTGTCAACCCCTTTAGCTCCTTCAGTCCTTTCTCTAACTCCTCTGTTGGAGACACAGTGCTCAGTCCAGTGGTTGCCAGCGTGCATCTGCCTCTGTGTTTGTCAGACTCTGGCAGAGAGCAGAGAGGTTTCTCTCTGGCCCTTGATTTGAATAGCAGTCATTCTGACTTCATTTCTTCCATCTGTGTTTAGAATCAAGCTGAAGTTGCAACAACTTCTATGCCTGGGAGATGGGGACAGAGACAGAGAGAAAGAGGAGCAGGGGAAGGAGTCTAAAAAAACTATCTTTGTAAGCCACTGAAATGAAAACTCTAATGCAATTAATTTTTTTCTAATATTCCTGCCTGATGTGTAAAAAGCATTAATATTATTTCACAAAGAGAATGTGAAATTTGATTTCCTGCCAACATAATGTTCAAAAATCTTTGGACCCCATATCAGTGATGGCATTCTTCTGTTTTGACAGAATGGAGTTTTAGAATATTATACATCATCCTTGTTTGTGGAAATAAGATAAGACCTTGGTACTATCTCAGGTAAACAAATTAATGTAGCCATTGAGCAATAACCAAGTCAGTGTTGGTGAGTATCTTAAGACAAGCTTCGTCGTGGGTAAATTCCTGCTTGGAGTGACTGCTGGGAGCTAACAGTTTGAGGCTTACAGTGCTTGCTAATTACAGTGTTCTAAATTGATTTTCCATAAATATCCACTTAGGGTGTTATAGTCTTGATTGGAACAACTATAGAAGGGCCTGAAAATCAGAGATAGGCCATTTTAAGGAGGAATGAGGGTGAGATGTATGAGCATTCCTTAGCCTACATGTAAAATGGTCACGTGGCAGCTGTGGCAGCCTCTTGGCACAGGTGATTGGAACACAAAACAATCACCTAAATGTGTGTTTGACATTACCATTTAGCATCCTTCCTGCCCAGGATGGGAACACTAAACAAACACAGAGAATTTAGGACCTGACTTATAAATTTGCAAAGGAAATCAATATTTTCATGTTGTTTTCTTGGAGCTGTCTAGTGCAAATCACCAGATGGTCTCAGAAATCACATTGATTTCCATCCATTAGTTTTGAGAGTGTAGATATTTCCAACCATTACCTGGTGAAATGATGTGTTCCAAGATTTCTAAATGCTACAGGAAGACTTAGAATATCAAGAAATTTAATGACAAAATTAAAATAAAAGTTTAGGTCAAGAATTCTTCCATGAGAAAGAAGACTTAGTGGTACAAAGACTGACTTTTAAAAGAAAATATATTTGTTTTTACCTAATGTGCACTGGTGTTTTGCCTGCATGTATATCTGTGTATCATGTGCATGCAGTGGCCATGGACACCAGAGGAAAGAGTCCAATCCTCTGGGGCTAGAGTTTCAGACATTTGCAGCTACCATGTGGGAATTAGAAATGGAACTCTAATCCCCTGATAGGGATGCCAGTGCTCTTCAAGGCTGAGTCTTCTTTCTTAATCCACAAACAGTAAACTTCAGGGTATCAGTTGCAAGGCTGAGCCACTTTTAAATCTGCTATAGATTTCTGCCATAATTTTGTCTCTTCACAAAGTGAAGAGAAATTTTAAAGATATATTTCAGGAAGAGTTAACTTGTAATAGATAACAATTTCTTGCCAATCACCGGTCTTGGAGTACAGAATAAGGGAGATGGAAAAGTCAATAGATAATATGATCTTTAAAGGAAGAATAGCTATGCAAGGCCAAACCACTTTAATGATCATTCTTTATTTCCCTTATAATTATGAGCATTTCATACTTGTATCATTTCATTGCCTTAAACAATTAAGCTGAGCACGCTATAAATCACATTACATTTCTCTTAGTGATGAATAAAACCCTGAAAAGCAGAAAGCCTTCCTCTCATTTCAGCAATGATAGCAACTAGTACTGAGCTGCCTATTTCATCCAATAATATCAAAGGTTTGTATGGCATTGGTTATGTGATGTATATGAGTATAAATATTTTACAAAATTTATTTTGTTATGATAATAGCACAGTCCATGGGTCCAGGATTAACTCCATTTTGCAGCTGTGAAGACTAAATGAAAATGCAGTTATTCAACTTGCCTTAAGTGAAAAGAACGAGATGGCATGGGAGAGAATTGTATGTAGGAATTGGCTTCAGAGTCTGGAGATATTAATTTTTAAAAGAGTTATTTTCAAAATTGTTTAAAAAAGAATGTTCCTTTATTGTGGAAAGGGAAGTGAACAATCATACGTGTATTAAGCGACTTTGGTATGTTATAGTTTCTCTATTATGCACCAAGGAGTAGATAGGGCAGTAGATGAGTATAAGGAGAGGTATGACTTCACATAGGGAAGTCCCTGTTAAATGAGCCCCATGAGGCCGAGACAGGGGAAGTTGGGCAGCCACAGTGCTTTAGATTTGGTGAAGAGGAAAGAGCCTCTTAGAAGGTTGTGAAGAGGACAAAAATTAAAGAGGAAAATTCAGACTTGCAAAAAGCCGTAAGGAACGCATGCAAAGAAAAGCAAGTAAAAAAATTTCTGTGTGTGTGTGTGTGTGTGTGTTTGAACAACCAGGAAATGTTATGTCTTATGTCTCCCTAAATTCATGTTTAGAAACCCTTACCTCTAGTTCTTTAGAACACGGCAGGATTTGAAGACAGAATATTTGATCATTAGCATGGTACAAAAGGTCATATGGCTTTAAGCCAATGTGACTGACTGGCTTGCTTATAAAAGGATAAGGCTGACACAAGCAGATACAGAAAGAAGAGTTAGGAAGGCATCCAAAGATCACCAGGAACCCAGACGAGAGACATTAGAAGTAATCCATAGAAATTTGAATCAATTAGACGCTGTGATAGCCAATATCGATTGTCAATCAATACATTTAGGAAGAGGAAAGCTCAGTTTGGGAGTTGTTGCCTCCTTCTGAACAGCCAGTGGGCATGTCTCTGGGACAGTTCCTTCATTTTAATATATTTCAGAAGGTCCAGTCCACTCTTGGGTGAGCCATCCTCATGCTAATAGCCCTGAGCTTTAAAAGAATGTAGCTGAGCTAGCCAGGAGAAGGGGTCCTTTTCTATGGCCTTTGCTTCATTTCTTCCCTCCAAATCCTTCCCTTGAGATCTTGGTTTGCTAGGACTACACAACAGTCAGACTGTGTGAAGGTCTGCAAATTTAGTAGATGTTGACATTTACAATATGTTTTAAGAGCAAAGGTGACTGAAGTTGTGAAGGTAACACAGAAGAGATAGTGGTAGAAACATAAATGAATAACAATAAAGAGAAAAAGAACTAAGTCCGAGACTTTCTGGTGGAGTATGATTATAGCACAATTATAAAGAGTGGAATACTTCTAAATTCTGGTTTCCTTTAAACTATGTTCGTCCACAGAATAAGGAGAATGATGAACCATCCAAAAGATGTGCTCACTGAGCTTTGTTTCTAACACTCCTGGTAGATCTGACCAACTATATACACTCTGCCACTTTGGGTTCTAAAAATCAATTGTTCAATTATTGAATCTATGGTAGACAGGAAAACAAATAAACAGCAAGATACTTCTTTGGCATTACTCCACTCTTCCATGTCTGAAACAAACTAATAAGACAACAAAAAAGAAAAAGAACCAAAACAAACAAACAAACAAAATAAACAAACAAACAAAAAACAAACACCAAAAGATAAAAAGAAAGGAAAAAAAGCATTTACAAATATTTTAATATCAGGGTTTACTAAATTGTTCGTTTTTATTTTTTAATTATATTTATTTTTGTATATCTATATACTTGCATGTATCACAGTACACATTTGATGCTTGAAAGACAATTTTTAGGAATCACTTCTCCCCTTCACCTATAGGTACTAGGGATAGAATTCAAGTTTTCAGACTTTACAGTAATTGTCTTCATTTGTTGAGTTATTTTTGTAAGCCCCATCTGATTTTATAAATAAAGTTTTCTTGGAACCAAAACATATTCATTCAATTTACATTTTACCAATTAGCTCATAACACTGGAGATGGCCAGACCATTGAATGTCAGCATGTATATTCATAATTAATTTATAAAACAAAAGAGAGTTTTTAATGATTATGAATAAGGGTAGTGTGGATTTAAAAGTAGAAGAAATTGGAAGATGAATTTTTAATATTTTTATTTATACCACATGTGGGTATTTTTGCCTTATTTTTGATGGAAATATTAAAAACAATTCTGTGTTGCTAGTCTAGTGCTGATCTCTAGGAAGGGGTGGCTTAAGAAAATAGAAAATCAGAACTCTCCACAGTTCTTTGTAGAAAAAGAGCATGCATATTTGGAGCTTTATGTTGCAGCTATTCATATCTGATATTCTAGTATGAGCAGTCCATCACAGATCATACATAGGTGAGTAGCATTTCCATATTCCAATAGAACGTGCTTTATAAAAGCTGTTATAGATGGAGGACTACCAACTGTTTACCAATGAATGGATCAAAGGATAAAGACATGTGTTGTGCTTTTTCAGACAGATTTGCTGCACCAGTGTAGCATGTTGTATGTTGGGTTTAATCATCAACAGAACTGGGATTATGCTAATTACTTAAATATTGATCAAAGCAATCAGAAAAAAAATGTTACAATATAGAACAGTAGAAACAAAGATTTAAGTTGTTTCAGAGTATCTAGAGCTCAGATGAATGAGAAATAGCCATGACACTTCTAGAAACCTGTTTTTCTCCCAACAGCAATTTTCTCCAGATTATAGCAATACAATGCATGCGTTTAGAAGAAATACACACTTTCCATTAGATACTCAACTACGTCAGTTATTTTCCTGGTTAAAATGGGTAAGTGAATCTCTGTTGATTTTCGAATAAACTTTCATCATAATCAACAAGGACTTCATGATTACTATTTTAACTGCACCCCTAACCTACTATCACGATTCTTTACTAGTAGTCAGTCACATTTCTGGTCTTTCCAAACATCTCTCATATTCCTTCTTTTCATGCCAACTATTTCTGTTTCTTTACCACACTTTTTCATAAATAGCAAGTATAGTGCTTTTGTTGCTTGGTGTACTACACTAGACTTCCCAGATCATTGAATAATTCCAAGTTCACTTTGATCGTGATAACTGGGAGAATACTTAATGGTTAAATCATGTACAATGTAATCATGAAGACCTACGTTTGTAGCCCCAACAAACATGAAAAAATTAGGCATGATGGTGTGGGTCTATGACCCTAGGGCTAGGAGAAAAGGAGCCAGAAGGAATTTAGAGGCTCACTGTGCAGCCCATGTAGACAAATGATTGAGGTCAGGGGCCAGTGAGAGACCATGTCTGAAGAAACAAGGGAGAGAATAATAAAGCAAAACAGTGATGTCAAGCTCTGGGTCCACACACATGCATGGGAGGGTGTACGTGCAAGCACACAAACACACATACACATCCATGTATGAAGCACACACATACATGGACATGGACATTCATAGATAAAATTCAATATCCATACCTTTTCAAAATTTCTGCCTTTTTCCTCAGTATTGTATGCTTCAGCAGCAGAACAAAGCTGGAACAGTGCACAAGAAATCACCTATTGTATGGTGCACATGTGTGTGTGCGCACGTAAGGACATGAAGTGAATAAATAAGTTGTTAATTTTTCTAATGAATAGAAAATATTATCAACAATTAAATAACCAGATCTGTGAATATGCCATACAATTGATTTTTTTTAAAAAGGAGGACTCTGGAGACAATTTTAAAAATAAATCATATTAAAGCTTATCTTAATTTTTCTCTCATGGAAATGGGATTGCTATGAAGTTTAAGGATAAAAAAAAAAGTTTTTGTAGAAATTAGCCAAAATGTAGACACGAAGTAAAAAGGGAGATAGCTGAGAGGCAGGGTGACCTGGGACAAAGTAGAAACTATATCCACCTTTCAAGAATTTCAGCCTTGCTACAGTGTTTGACCTGCAGTAATACTGACCACTTCTGCATAGTTTTGAACATTGTCCTAAAACTCAAACAAAAGTTAACACTGACTTAAATAAAACTGGAAGAACTTTGGTTGTGCTGGGCAGCATTATTCAGAGTTTAGAAATGTGGCTTACATTCACTTTCAGGTCTGTATCTCATGAGAAGCCTATCTTTTCATCTATGACTATTCATGTATATGTATGTATATGCCATGTGCATGTATGTGTATGTGTGCTTTTACTCTGTATGCATGGATCCTCATTTATGCAATCTTAAAAGTTAATCACTTTTAAAAAATAAGTAATTTTAATTGATACATAATTATACATCTTATGGGGTACTATGTGATTTTTCAATATCCATATGTACTCCAACAATCAAATCCGATAATTGGCATATCCATTTTCTTAGTCATTAATGACTTTATATTATAAACATCTACAAGATTCTCTTTAGTTCTCTGGGATTATCAAATCGTTGCTTATTGGAACTATTCATTTCTGGTCACGACAACTGTCTAGTGTTCTATAAAACACTGAAAGTTATTCCTCTCATTCAATTACTTTTTTATAATTCTAAATATCCTTTCCTCACCTCTAAGCCTCATATCCTTCCCAGGTTCTGGTATTACTCCACTTCTATGAGATGGTTCTGGAACTTTATCCTCTGCTTCTGTGATGACACCTAAATGACATTGTGTGATGTTTGCTTTCTATGCCTGATTTATATCTCTCAATATCAAGGCCTTTCTTTCCAAATGTAATTGCTATCTAATGAAATGGATAAGTGTTGTATTGGTTAATTATTGTTGCTGTATTAGTCAATGTGATTTTAAAGGATCAGAACTGGAAAAAAGAATATATATGTATTAAATGGGAATCCATTAGGTTGGCTTACAGAACATGGATTGGGAGGACTGAAAATAGCTATCACATAAGGAAGAGGCTGAGAATCCAGTAATTGTTCAGTCTATGAGGCTGAATGTCTCCACAGTCCTATTATGGATCTAAAGTATGGAGGATTATTGGAGAGCTGCTGCCCTTCTTCAGTCTATTTTGGAATCCTGAACAGCTTGGTTCTAATATCAGGGAAGGAGTACCCCAGCAAAAAAGAAAGAGTTAGAGCAAGCAGACAAAAATCAACATTTTCCTTGTTTGTCTTTTCATCTGAGCTGCCACCAACGTGTTCACACATATTTATTTTTTAAATAATTTACTTATTTTTATTAATCATTTTATTTGTTTACATTTCAAATGTTAATCTACCCCCCTTTGCCTCTAAGAGGGTGCTCCCCCATGTACCCATCCATTCCTGCATCACCCTTCTACCATCTCCATTCTCTGGTGCATCAAACCTCCAGAGGACCAAATGCTTCCCCTGCCACTGGTGCCAGGTGGGGCAGTCCTCTGCTACATATGTAGCAGGACCTATAGACCAGCCCATCTGGTTAGTGCTTGAGTCCCTGGGAGCTCTGAAAAGTCTGGTTAATTGATACTTTTGTTCTTCCTATGGGATTGCAATCCCCTTCTGCTCCTTCAGACCTTTCTCTAATTCTTCTGTCAGGATCCCTGTACCTGTGAGTATCTGTATCTGTCTTAGGCACTGGCAGAGCCTCTCAGAGGACTGTAATACCAGGCTCCTGTTTGCAAGCACATCTAAGCATCAGCAATAGTATTGTAGTTTGGTATCTGTGGATGGAATGGATCACATGGTAGAGCGGTCTGTGCATGGCTTTTCCTTCAGTTTCTGCTCCATTTTTGTCCCTGAATTTCCTTTAGACAGGAAAATTCTGGTTAAAGAATTTTAGAAGATTTGGTGGCACAATGCTCCCACTGGGGGCCAATGCTTTCTACTGGAGGTAGTCTCTTCAGGTTCTATCTCCACGCTGTTGGGTATTTTGGCTAATGTTGTTCTCACTGGGTCCTGGGACCCTCTCATAGACCTGGAGTCTGGGACTTTCTAGTGGTTTCCCAATTCCCTCCACCACCACACCACCTCCCCACCCCCGCCACACACACAATACCACTGCTATTTATTTCTGTTCATTGAAGTCTTCTATCTTTCAAATTATGATTCAAAAATATTCTCACAGTAACGTCCAATAGTTTCTGCTTTAAATGATTCCACATGCATCTAGACAACCACGATTTGCTATCACATTTGCTATGACCAAAAGCAACTTACAGACAAAGGCATTTTTATCCCAATTCTAGTTACAAATAACTAAGAGTCCATCAGTATGTAGTGAGGAATGACAGCAAGTCATAGATAGGCATGGTGGAGGGAGGAGGAATCTGAGAGCTCACATCTCAAGGACACACACAGTAAGCAAAGAGTTAACAGCAAGTGCAGTAACGATATAACCTCTGGAAGTCCAACCCTACTAACATACATCTTCCATCACCATGTAAAGTTCCCATAGTTTCCTCCTGAACAATATCATCACATGAGGGCTAAGTGCTCATATGTGAGCACATAGGGAACATGTCTCATTTAAACTAGCATAGCTGCATTATTCATGCTTGGTATGCTGACAGCAGCAAGTGTATTCATTTCTACTTCTACATGACAGTAAATTGCTGGATCTTCAGGTCAAAAACAAGCTTAATAGAAAGTAAAATATTAATAGCTTTAAAAATTTTCAAGCTGCTCATATGTTACTAGTTATCATGCTGCCTTCCTTCTGCAAATGACACAAATAAATTAAACAGCCACAACAGAATGAAATTTCTATTAATAAGACAATAATGACTTCAGTGTACCTTAATGACTTTGTTCTATCCCGGCATCTTTCATACTTTTTTAGATATTCTCCAGCCTAATTTTGAGTCACACAACTTGTCTCATCGTTAGGGAAGAACTTATAAGTGAAGTGTAACACATACTTCCCTCCTACTCTCCTAATGGTCTACAATGTATCCTACCTCCTTTTTATTTGTGAATATTGTTCTCTGTGTGCTAATGATAATACCAAGAATTGCCATTATATTAGAGTAGGATGTGAGATTCATAGTGTCTTTTACTTTACTGTGTCATAAAATATATCTGTTGATATTTTTATCATATAATTTCAGCAAAATATACTATTACCACAATGAAATTTAATAACTATACATTCCTTGCAATAATAAGAGATGGAAACCAATGTTCACACATGCCCAGTCATGCCTGTGAATTGAAGCATTACTCAGAAAAGTAAATGGTGAAATTAAGATGTATTGATGACCTTTGTAATAGAATCGTTCTCTTTCCTGATGGCTAGATTAGGGTTTGTGGGACCGTGAAAGGTAGCTTAGTCCCTGGTTGAGCTAAAGCTCAAAACCCAAAGACCCTGAAGGGACCCAGGCCACTGTCACTATTGGCAGCAGGTTACTTCCTACCTCCCAGCTCCCCGGGAGGCAGAGCCCTGTGGCAAAGTGGACTCAGGACCCTACAACGCTACAAGGGTTGTCTCTCAGGAAAATTTAGTATCAGAGATAATTTTCACAAATACACATGTTCTCCTTTTTACTGTGCCCTCTCTCTTGTAGTCTATGAGTCATGAGAAACAAAGTGTCTTGGTATCAGTGAATATCAGTTAGCCTTAGTTAGCTGTTGCTTCTTTGTGCATTTGACCACATTGTTAACTTTTAGCACTTTTTCTAAGCTTCTCAGAAGACATATCAGTAACTAAAAGATGGTCTGGTCTTATAATGTAGGAGCACTATTGCTGTTGCCAAGAAGTGCTTGCTGAAAGGAACCTGGTGTGGCTGTTCTTTGGGAGGTTCAGTCAGCAACTGACCAATGCAGATGTGGATACTTGGAGCCAACCATCAGACTGAGCTCAGCGATCCCATTTGGGAACTGGCAGAAGGTCTCGAAGAGCAGAGGGGTATTTCAGCCCAATAGGAAGAAGAATGTCCATAGTGCTCCCAGGAACTAGACCACCAACCAAAGAGTGTACAGGGAAGGAGAGAAGGAGCCATGGCTTCAGATACATATGTAGCAGAGGATGGCCTTGTTTGACATCATTGTGTGGGGAGGTCCTTGGTCCTGTGGAGGTTTGATGTGCCAGCGTAGGGTGGTGGGGCAAAGAAGGCTGGTGGGTGGGGAAGCACTGTCATAGAGGAAAAGGGGGCTGGGGAGAAGACATGTGGAATGGGGTGTGTGTGTGGAGGGGTAACCCGGAAATGGGATATCATTTAAGATGTAAAGCAAGAAAAAAATCTAGGACACATTAGTGGGAACAGACATTTTGTTCTTTTTCTCATCAGAAGGGCCTTTCCCTTCAAGAGAACTAGAGAAGTTAGCATTGGTCTGCAAATACCCAAAAGCACTCTTTTAATACATAATTCTGAGTTCATTAATTCTCTGTGAAAATTCAGTATTTATTATCAATTATCACAAAGCAGACCAAGAATAAGATTGAAGAACAATTCTACTATATTTTCCTGCAAATTCCTCAAAGAATTGTGACACAAGATTAATTATGCATTAGAATCATATATATATATTTATAAAATAAAATATTAATTAGTTAATTAGTTAAAATAGAGTATTAATTTATCATATTCTAATTAAATATCAAAGACAAAATTTAGAAATGTGAAATACTAATGCATATATTTTTACATTGGCAGTAACAAGTAAGTACCATAAAGGACGTAAAATATATTTTGGCCTCAAGAATTTATTATTTAATATAATCTTAATTCAATTATTCATCATCTACATTTCTAATTTAAAATTTTCCTTGGGTTATGCCACTGTTATACTCAAACACAAGAGATGACATTTCTACTACAAAAGATTACTTTGAAACATGACAGGTGCTAGCCAAAACAGGGCCAGACCTTGGAGCACATTCCCAACCTGACAAGAAGCAGGGCAAGGTAGCAGTTGGACCAGACTGCAGAGCATTTGTTACGCACCTTGGGAAAGGAAAATCCAGTGGCCTACATTAGAGATGAATCTGTAAGAGAAGCAGAGAACCTGGAGCATGTGAGTAATAGTGACAGCAGTGCAGTCCAGAAGGAGAAGCTCTTCTTACTCCTCTTATTTCTCGGAGCTTTGGGTTAACAGCTTATTTGGAGACAAGAAATAGTGACTTGCGAGACATTTTATTTAAATTTAGGTTTCAGCTCAATAGGTACAACTGCTCCCTTGGTTTTGCGTGTAGTCATTTACTGATTAACATCCTTTAAGTCCTCCTCTCTCCAACGTCTAGTCTTTGTCATTAAATAGAGTAGTCAAGATTTTTTCACTCTACCATTGTTAATTATTTTATTTAGTAAATCAGACAGATTTTAGTGTATTTGATTTTGTACAAGAAAATGCTGCATATCACTGCTGTTATTATTATATATATACACAGATTGCAATTAGGTACATTTTTTTTTGTCAAGCATTAAGACTTTTGATATAGAGATCATATTTTTGTTATTTGTGAGACACTGCCTGAAGCAAGAAGGAACAAAAACAAACAAAAGAAAGAAAGAGCCAAAGAGTTTACATGTGTACATGATAGGAAAATGAATTTCTATATTTCCTGAGATTCATTGGCTTGGGTATGAAAAAAATTACACAAAAGCGATCAATTAGAAAATAATTGTAATTATGTATGCACAGAAGTCCCACAATAATTAAGCCTAAAGAAATACCAGCTGATGGACGTTTATGTTACAAAGACAAGTTATTTTGGATCTACTTTATCGCTGGCTTAAAATAAACAAAAACCAAAAATGGATTTTACAATTTCAAATAATTTGTTTATTATTATTTCATGTACATTTGTATTTTGCCTGCAAATATGTCTGTGTAAGGGTATTGGTTCCTCTGAAGTTGTAGCTATGGACAGTTGTAAGCTACCGTGTGGTTGCTGGGAATTGAATCTGTGTCCTCCGGAAGAGTATCAGTGCTCTTAACCAATAAACAACCTCTACAGATCCCTAAAATGGATTTAAAGAAAGAAAAGTTAGTTAAAATTTAGGAATAATAGCTTTCTTCATGGGGTATGTTGAGACATAAAAACAGAGAAACAAGAGGAAACCTCAAAGATCCTGACCAAACAATTAAATTTGATGCTATGTTTTTATTGTTTTTTTTTTTTGCTGTATATGACATTATGATTGTTGTTTTTTCTCGATGAATAATACATAATAAATTTAAATAACTAATGTGTTGGATAGCATTTTCCATTCTCATGGTATTAGAAGGTTGTGTTAAGGATAAAATCAGCTAGTGAAAAGGAAAGTCGATTCTCTAATATAATATTGAGGATAAATATTCAGCAGTCAGGATGAACAGTGGTTGATTCTAGACTACTGCTAAGACACAAGGGTGCACTCTTACTTTGCTGTGTGCTTGAACCTGCTGCTATATTGACTAATGATGACATGCCCTCTCTGCTAGTCATCAGAGAGCAAGATTTCATCCATCCTTCTTGAAGCCTTTACCAGAAGCTTCCAAAGAAATCTGTCTGCTCAGTGTTTCATGACAGGACTGTGTTAGCAATCTGTCACCATGTCCAAATTGCTGAGATAAACATAAAGGAGGAAAGATTTATTTCAGCTCACTGTTTCCTCTTTGTTCATGGCTTCTGGGCCTGTCATGAGACAGAACATCATTGTGTAAGGGAATGTCAAGGAAAGCTGCTCAATTTATGATGAGAGAGAGAGAAGGGGGGGTAATAAGGGATTAGAGACAAAATATACTTCAAAAAGCAAATCACCAATGGCCTAACAGCTTCAGTAAAATACAAAACCCCCAGGGTTCCTACTATATCCCAATAACACTATTATTTAGAAATCAAATTTTTGGTGCAGTCATTAACAAAGCACCCAGACTCCTGTCATTTTAAAAGCAGACATTGTGTCCCCTTTCTCCTCATATTGTTTCTGGATAAGCTATTCTAAATGATCTCTGTATTCCAACTAGAAATTGATTTTTATCGTAGTTTTCCATTCAGGAAATTACTCTAGCATTAATAATCCTATCTACTTGAAAAATCATCACTGTTATTTTTAAGTTATTTTCTTCTTATATGATTTGTAAAACACAAAGAATAGATGCTTTGTGAGTGATACAGAAAAATTGAAATAACAGCAAAGTAATCAACAAAGTAATCAAAGCATTTTTAAAACTGCTTTATATTTTTCTACTCAGGCTCATTTGTCAAGAGTTCCTCTTCGATTATTTTACTTTAAAATTTCCAGATTAATTCTCCTTGTTTTCAGAAAAAAACCTAGTGACCAAACACCCTACTCTGACTCACAGAAGTAAGTACACATAAGGCAAAGGGAAATACGTCAGCCCACAGCTACATCCAAATCAGCAGTCTGGTGTTCCAGAACTTGCCATTAGCCCCAGTGCCTGAAAGGCTGAGGCAAGCAAATCTCGCGAGATAGAGGCCAGCCTGGTTTACAGGGAGAGTTCCAAGCCAGCCAGAACTGCCTAATAACAGTCATCTCAAAACAGCAGGAAGAAAGAGTGGTTGCTAACTCAGTTTAGAGAGGTTAATTTGCTACCTAGTGTCTCTGTTACAGCTTTTCTTTCTAAAGAAGCATTTCTTCACTCTAGAATCTAACTGTATCTCTCAATGTGTAGAGTTACAAAACAGTCGGTGATATGCTATATTTATTATGTATCTCTTATGTATACATTGACTATTCTATTTTAGTTTTAGCACACTAATCACAGGCAAAGAAACTCAAAGCAATGCCTAGAAAACAGGAATGGTCCAGTGCACATCAGCATGTCTCCGTTATGTAGCTATTTCTTCTGACTACATCTCTGTCTATGTTTCTCAAAATGCTCATCCATTTGTCTTCCTATATTTCTCTGAAGGAAGGAACTGAGAAAGAGGTAACTTAGGCATGTACCAAAAGGCGGGGGAAGCAGTCTTTGTGTGCAAAAATCTCTAAAATAACATGTTTACTTAGCTTAAAGAGTGAATTCTTAAAGATGGAAAGCATATTTGAACCCTGGTGGGAGCGTTGTCTTTGAACAGAAATTCTGAATCTCATATTATTTTATTAAGTGCTCCAGCCTATCATACCACTTTCTCTCTATTTCCCCTTGCAAGAGCAGACATTCTAAACCAAGTCCTACTGTGTATGCATAATAAAAGTCATCCAGAAAACACCATTTTAACAGATCATTAAATGTTATTGCTTGTGAGGAGTTAGAAATCCAAGATTGTATATTGGACACTTTTTATTTTTTATTTTAATTTTTCTGTTAGGATACTTAACAGGAATCACCTGCCATTACTGAAATAACAAGCCTTCAAATGACTTCTTCATGGAAGGAAATTAAATACTTCTTAAGTAGCGAACAAACAAATACGATCCTTTGTGTACGGCTCTAAATATTTTCATTCTGGCAAGCAAAAAAAAAAAAATAGATCTTAAATGTGTATGTAATTTTCTGTAGTGACCGCCCCATTATCAAGTGAGAGCTGACTCGCACTGTCACAGTTAATGCATGCTCCCTAATCTTTCTTACTCCTAATACGGAGCTGTGCTTTTTGCCTTACTCAGCTGTTGCAGTATTTAGAGATAAGGGGAGATTCTATTTGACCTTTATCAGGACAAATCATTTGAAAGATAGGGCAATATATCAATGAGATATTGTGGGGCAACGGTGTCAATAATTGAGCACAATTATTCCTCCCTTGATCATGATCATTTTCTTTTAGGTTGAACGATGCAGACACTTTACTTTTGGAACATACAAAGCTACTTCTTTGATGCTACTTTTTCAGTTTTTAATGTAATTTGCATTCTGTCTTTTGGGCTGATATTATACTCTTAATTAGAGAAATCTTTATAAGGAAGCAGTGAGAAGGGGTGGAGGTGATGATTCAAAGCCCACTCATTAAGATGCATTCTGTTGCTACTGCAGTTCTCTGCGGTCCCAGTGGCTGTGCTCCCAGATAATTACTTCTCAGAGAGGGTCTTTGCCAGTGTCAGGATATACAGGGCCAAATGTGAGAGATGACACTAGTTGGTATTGACCGAGTAAAACTGTTGTAATAGTGATTGCTAATGGCGCCCTTGGTTAAACAGCAAATGCAATTACTATGTCACAATTATGATAATGATCAGAAATGATGTTCCAGCAGAGGAAAGACAAGGAGAGTGAATATCGCTGAGGAAATTGAGAATAATTCTACAAAAACTAGATGAAATTTTTCCTCCTTCAAGATTTACTCAATTTTTATATCCAAAAATAAAATTTCTGTGACAGATACTGACTAACTTAACTCATTATAGTCTCCAAAAGTTGAAGACATTTCAATATTTCATTCATTGGTTTGTTAATTTAATAAATAACTTTATCTAAGACAGGTGATATGTGAGCTATGTAGTGTATAACAGAGGCTGAGTGCTAGATACTAATGAACTAAGCTGAAAAGAAAAAAGAAAAAGAAAATATAAATTACATCTTGGAGTGATTGAATGAAAACCAGGAAGAAATTGAGATGATTTATTATTTAAGATAAAGGAGAAATATGCAGACATATAAAAGAAGGTATCATAACATCTACAACATGCCTTCATGTCTGCAGTGCATTTAAAGAATTGCTCATTTACTTTTAAATATTTATCTACTTCAATACTTTTGTCAACGTATCACAATATAGAACCATTTGGGAAGAAGATTTCAATTGGAAATTATCTAGAACAGTTTGGCTTGTGGTAACATTTGTGGAGGATTGTATGGATTATAGTAATTGATATGGGAAGACCCAGCTCACTGTGGTGACTTTATTCCTTAAGCATGGGTCTGAATACATCATATGTAGATAGTGGACTGCCACAACTAGGCATAAATGTATCCACTGTTTTCTCTGTGGATTCTCCTAGCTGGTGTAAGTTTTTGCCTTTATTTCTCTACAATGGTGGGTCAGATTTGCAAGATGTCTAAACCCTTATTTCCTTAATGTGGATTTTGCTATGGTATTTTATCACACCCTCAGGGCATGAAACAACAACACTAATTTAAAACTGCAATTACTTAGCAAACACACTTTTAAATAATTATTTTACATTTACTATTAAGAACCCAACATATGAACAGTTCAAGTAACTTTATGTACACTCAAACAGCTCAAAAGCCACGGTCTACCTCCAAACTAAGAGCTCTGGCATCTCCAAGAACGAAGGATTTCTTTTTGCAAACAAAGGTCTTCACCTGATGCTTGGGGGCATAATTATAGGATCTAAAACGCTGGTAAGGTGCAATGCTCAGAAGAACTTGAGAAAAAGTGAAAGGTCCTTTTGAGTTGATTTTGCTGTTACTTTTTTTTTTTAATATTTTTTATTACGTATTTTCCTCAATTACATTTCCAATGTTATCCCAAAAGTCCCCCATACCCCCCCCACTCCCCTACCCACCCATTCCCACTTTTTGGCCCTGGCATTCCCCTGTACTGGGGCATATAAAGTTTGCAAGTCCAATGGGCTTCTCTTTCCAGTGATGGCCGACTAGGCCATCTTCTGATACATATGCAGCTAGAGTCAAGAGCTCCGGGGTACTGGTTAGTTCATCATGTTGTTCCACCTATAGGGTTGCAGATCCCTTTAGCTCCTTGGGTATTTTCTCTAGCTCCTCCATTGGGGGCCCTGTGATCCATCCAATAGCTGACTGTGAGCTTCCACTTCTGTGTTTGCTAGGCCCTGGTGTAGTCTCACAAGAGACTGCTATATCAGGGTCCTATCAGCACAATCTTGCTAGTATATGCAATGGTGTCAGCGTTTGGTAGCTGATTATGGGATGGATCCCTGGATATGGCAGTCTCTAGATGGTCCATCCTTTCGTCACAGCTCCAAAATTTGTCTCTGTAACTCCTTCCATGGGTGTTTTGTTCCCAATTCTATGAAGGGGCAAAGCGTCCACACTTTGGTCTTCGTTCTTGAATTTCATGTGTTTTGCAAATTGTAACTTATCTTGGGTATTCTAAGTTTCTGGGCTAATTAATATCTACTTATCAGTGAGTACATATCATTTGAGTTCTTTTGTGATTGGGTTACCTCACTCAGGATAATGCCCTCCAGGTCCAACCATTTTCCTAGGAATTTCATAAATTCATTCTTTTTAATAGCTGAGTAGTACTCCATTGTGTAAATGTACCACATTTTTTGTATCCATTCCTCTGTTGAGGGGCATCTGGGTTGCTGTAACTTTTATAGTCTTAATTTGAAATAGGTAAGTACTTTTGAGAGAAATATATTATACTACATGTTTTATATAATCCTTGCAATAATTCTTCATAACTGAAATCACTCTGGTTGTAGGAGATACTGTGATACCTGTGATCCCTTGCAGACATGAAGCATCTTGCCTGAGGATAAACTTGGGGGGCTAACTTTCTTTGAATTGGTATCCTCAAAAATATCGCAGTCATAATTTGGTCTCAGAGCTTTTATCACCACTGGGAATGAAGGCCACTAGAATTTTATTGTGATTACGAGAGGGAAGCCTTGTTTCTCAGGAGTAGATAGGGTCTGAAAGATGCAGTAAGGACAATCTGTCAGCAGCGTTTAGGATGACAGAGAGGTAGCTTTCTATGCCTTTTGGAAACTCATGTGATGCTCTAGACAGGCATAGAAGTAACCTGTGTACTTAACCTGCTAGCATCCTGTCTGCTGTGACAGCTACAGTGAACATTGGGTACACAGGACATTTAGTGCCCAGCTTTGCAGACTCAAGCGAATAGATCTAAAGCACTCTATTCCAGATGTCCAGGCCTTTCTGATTGGACCTTCACAGACTACAGAGCAGATGTGGCTCAGATCCTCCTCTGTAACCGTATTTCCCACTGGCATACCAATGGATTAGAATCCAAAATTTATGCCAGTGCTGACAGATCCAACCCTTGGCTTCTCACTTGTAGTGTTTGTATTCACAGGGCAATGTGGACATATTTACTGTAGTTAAAAAGTGAAAAAAAAATGCAAAGATGTCTTGTTCAGACCCACAGTACCCAGCACTTTTCTCTGTACAGACCATCTTCAAAATGATCTGTGCCCTTCTACCTTTCTACTTGCTTTAATATGGACTATGCTCACCTGTAGAAAATATTTACTTTCTTTAATTTGTGAGATTATAATTTGAAAAAATCACATAATTTCCATCCTCCCTATCCTTCACAGTCAATCCGATATCTCTTTTATGGTTAAGAGATGTGACATTTTGATCTCTATTAAAGTAGATTTTCTGTTACTCCCTCAGTTGTACTAGAATATATTATGTTTGCTGAATTGTACTGTGATTCTGTGGCTTCACTCTAATGTAGCAATAATCCCTTCCCCAAAAGAAAATTTTATACTTTTGTGAGTAAATCTGTTTCTTTTTTCATGTTATAGGTTCATCATTCTTATGACTTCAATTAAAATACAGAAGTCCATTTTTAAAAGCTCCATATTATTTGTTTGATATTTATTGAGTAAACCTCTCTTTAATTCATAGAATATATTTTATTTGTAGTACAAGTTCGAAATACACATACTAGTGATTGTATCAATAGCAAGCCTGGTGTCTCAGTGCGATTAATGGAAAAGATTACCAGTAAATGTCTTAGCCTGTTCACATTCTATCATGTTACACATTATTATAATTATGTGAACATTTAAATTAAACAATTTATGAGGACAAATGTCTCACAGCTTTTACTGTTTCAAATCATTTTAGCTTATTCTTGATAACTTCTCTTTCTAAACGATTTAGGATCTTTTTTTTTACAAATTACATATTTTTTATTTGTAGTGGTCACACATTGATTTTGTTTGTATAAGAATAATAAAATTAGTGCAATATTATTCTGGCTTCAATATATTGTTTCTACCTAGTTGATTTAGATATGTCAATCAAGTTCAATATTTCTAAAGTTTCACATTTATTTCTTATATGGCTTATTTATTTTTCCAGTGTTAGTTTGAATTTTGTTCCTCTGCATTGTATAAAGATTAATTTATTTTTATGTTAGAAAGCGTTGGCTTTGTTGATCTACAGAAAAGTGGTTGATATTTATATGCTAATCATGGACCCAGACTCACTAGAGCATTGAATTTTTTTTTTCAGAAATTGTAATCATAATGTTGGGTTATAATAATGATGTACTCTTTCTCTTTACCAACCATCATATTCATTTTCCATGAATATGTTTGATACTCAATGTCTTTACCTTTTTGTTTTTTGGACTAGATCCTTCAGTTAAAAAATATTCTTGGGGCTAGAGAGATGACTTAGCATTCAAGAGCACTGACTGCTCTTTCTGAGGAACCAGGTCTGATTCTCAGTGCCCACATAACAGCTCACACCCACCTGTAACTCTAGTTCCAGGACACACAGATATGCATGCAGACAGAACACCAATATACATAAAATAAAAATAAAAAGTTTTAAAAGGGCTTATAATTTTTCTTGCTTATTTTCTTTCAAGTTAAAGACATTTTCTCATTCAATTTCTAATTTACTCTTTTTTAAAATTTTAAATCGTGTTATAGAAACTGAACCCTACCTGCTTTATTATATATTGGATATTATAATTGTTTTTATTTTGAGAAGCTAGCACATAATTAATGGTGATACTTCCATATTATATATACATATGCATGTATATATAAAGCTTTTCTTTTGAAGCATTGTAGCATCGATTTATTTAAGATAATTTTACATTTAGGTTTGGAAAGCACATGGAGCAACGGATTCTTTCAGTATGTGGTCAGTTTTGATAGCTTCAGAGGTATTCATGCTTACAGAATTAATTGTGAAACCTTTAGTTTCCTATGGTTTAGCTGGATTTTTGCCTCTTTTTGGATCTTATCACTTTTTCAAAGGATAACTTCTCTGAAGTCTGTCCACAGCTTCCTCCCAGGGATTGCACCCTGAAATTATTTCTCATTTTTCTTCTCATTTTGATTAGTCTCAGTGAATTGAATGCTTAATACTTTATAATTCTTAGTGAGTTAAATTTGATGTTTTATATGTTTAGGAGGATAATAATTTCAAGTATATTGATGTTACATTATTAA